>NC_084535.1:27334916-27634916 GCF_024500275.1 Phycodurus eques
CTGTATCAGAAAAATATAAACCAAGTGAAGTTAAAATGATTTTATTTTCATGATTTCATTTATTAAGGGAAAAAAAAAAACACTATTCGAAGTTACCTGGCCCTGTGTGAAAAAGTAATGGCCCCCTAAACCTAATAACTGGTTGGGCCATCCTCTTCCTTGCAGAACTGTTTGAATTCAGCAAAATTGGAGGGTTTATGAGTATGAACTGCCTGTTTAAGGTCATGCCACTACATTGCAATCGTATTCAAGTGTGGACTTTGACAAGGCCACTCCAAAACGTTCATTTAGTTTTCTTTTAAGCCGTTCAGAAGTTGACTTGCTGGTGTGTTTTGGATCGTTATCCTGCAGCTGAACCTAAGTGCGCTTCATCTTGAGGCCACAAACTGATGACTGAACATTCTCCTTCAGGATTTTCTGTTAAAGAGCAGAATTCATGGTTCTGCCAATCACAGCAAGCTGTCCAGGTCCGGAATTAGAAAAGCAGCCCAAGACTGTTACACTACCACCGCCATGTTTGACTGTTGGTGTGATGTTCTTTTTCTGAAATGCTGTGCTAAGTTTACGCCAGATGTAACGAGACACACACCTTCCAAAAAGCTCAACTTTCATCTCCTCAGTCCATATAATACGCTCCCAAAAGTATTTTTTTTTTTTTTTTTTTTGCAAAAGTAAGACTAGCCTTTATGTTTTTTTGGGTCAGCAGTGGTTTTGGCCTTTTTGCCTTGTCTCTTTCTTATTGTTGTGTCATGAACACTGACCTTAACTGAGACAAGGGAGGCCTGCAGTTCTTTAGAAGTTGTCATGAGTTCCTTTGTCGTCTCCTGGATGAGTCATTGCTGTCCTCTTGGATTAATCTTTGTTGGCCAGCCACTCCTGGGAAGGTTCACCACTGTTCCATGTTTTCTCCATGTAAGGACAATGGTTCTCCCTATGGTTCGCTGGAATCCTAAAGCTTTAGAAATGGCTTTTGTCACCCTTTCCAAACTGATGCATGCCACTTACTTGACTCGACTGTTCTGGAAATTCTTTGAATCGTGTCGTTTTGTTGCAGCTTTATATATATATATCTTTTATACATCTTTTGTCCGACTTGATCTTGCAGGGACAGATTCTGTTTAAGTGATTTCTTGATTGAACAGGCCTGGGGGTAATCAGACTTGGGTGTGATCAGGGAAAATTAACCAAGACTTGTGAATAGCCAAAATTAATTCACGATTTAACAAGGGGGGGGGGGGTAATTACTTTTTCACTCAGGGTCAGGTAACGGAATAGCACAGAGTGAAAGCAGAAAACATGACGTGAGAAATTGTACTCGATAGTCACGACATAGTATTTTCATGCATCTCATGTGCAGCAACTCGCGATATATCGCGTATATTCGATAGATACCCCACCCCTACTCTGGGGACTTATCAAAAGATACAGTATACGCAATCAAGTAATTTTCCATCTGTCCCCGCTTAAATGATCTCCACGACACTTCCCGAACATTTGTAAACAAGGAACATTGCGTTCCGTGTGTGTCTTTTTTTGCAGTAATGCCTCAAGGTGGTGAGGGGAACAGAGCCATCAGCACACCCAACGGTATGATGCCGCAACAACGTTGATCCACAGCTACAGTATTTTGGTATTCCCTCACAGCATAACTTAAGTTTCTGCACCTCACCCCAATTTATCCAGGTGACATCTTCAATTTAACCTTTGAGGGATTCAGTGCCATCTACAGTGATAAAACAACAAGTATGAACTTCCCCTTACGCTATTTTGTTAAAATAGCTTGTATGGTTACACTCAAGTCGTCAACCGAATGTATGAATGCGGTTTATCAGTTTTGTTCAATTTGTTTAGTCGTGTGAATTTGGGCACGTGTCAGTTTGAAGTCCGATGCGCTGTGTATATAACAGGTTAAGCTCTTAAAGCGAGCGTTAGTGTTAAAGATGTAACCGTATATACATATTGCATATTTATTATCGTGACCAACGTTATCACAGTTACTGGTATTATGAGAATATGACAAAATGATGCAAACAAAATAACATGTCAGATGCATACGTCATTGTCTCTATGCACTGACAGGTTCCCACGAGGAGACGAGCGTTCTTCATGTATGGTCAGAGGAAGAGAGGTGAGTTTTGCCACTATGTAAAAAAAAAAAAAAAAAAAAAAAAAATATATATATATATATATATATATATATATAAATCATGTTTCGAATGATGAGGCTGAAGGCATTCCATGACATTGCATCCAAAGTGATACCTTAGTCCATGTTGGACATTGCTAAAGCTAAGCTCTTCTGTGATGCAGGCCTGCTGGACTGAGGCAGTGGAATGTACAGTCTCCTCTTCGTCTGAAAAAGAAAACCAATGTTTAGTTCACATTTACTTTGATATGCGTGTCTTGTTTTCCCCCGTCACATTCTTTTGAGAGTTTTGTTTTAACTTTGGTGTTGAACAAAGGGGCCTCTTTATTTTACTTTGGGATGTTATTCTATTATAGAGGGTCTATAAGCACCTTGTTATACACACACCTTGTATGTTATAATTCCCCCCCTACTCCTTTAAGAAGGCCATATATTCGTCTGGTTATTGCAGCAGGCGTAACGTTATTTTACCCTGTTCTAAAATGTATTCTTCTACCCTTTGAAAATAAAAGTCTGAAACAAGCTTACTGTTTTTTTTAAAAAAAAATTATTTGTAATTGGACTGCTTTGTTTGGAACGTTTTTCTGTTTTGTGTAGTCTGTCATTTTACAATTTCCTTTTCATAAGATGACTACTTGCTATTTGTGGTGTGGCCAACATTTTCTTAAAATAAATGAAAATAATTTCACAGTCCTTTCACATTATTGGCACCCCTTCATTTTTTTGTATCTTCACAAATAAATGAACCAAACTTGTATCAGGATCTTTTAATTGGAGGTCCAAAGTAATTTCACAAAGAAATTGTAATTTGCAATAAACCATAAAACACCAAGTGCATCAATATTGGCACTCCTCAATGTTGATGTAAATATGTAAATACTTGATGAGGAAAGCCAAGAAGGGCAGAGGATCCCCAGATCCAGGTGTGAAAAACTTGTTCCATCATTCCCCAAAAGACTCATGGCTGCATTAGCTCAAAAGGGTGCTTCTATACTAAATACTAATACTAAATAGAAAAAGGTCTCAATACTTATGGCTGTGTGACATTTCAGTTTTTCTTTTTTTGATAAATCAAAAATTTCAACAATTAAATTCAATATGGGGTGCAGTGTGTACATTTAATGAGGAAAAAAAATGAACGTAAATGATTTTAACAAATGGCTCCAATATAACAAAGAGGGGGTCTGAAAACTTTCCGTATCCAGTGCGTGTGTGTGTGTGTGTCTGTATATGTATATACTGTATGTATATGTATATAAAAAAGTATGTATATACTGTAAAAAAAAAAGTATGTATATACAGTATATATATGTATATGTGCGCTCCAGCACGCCCGTGACCCTAGTGAGAAGCGGCTCAGAAAATGGAAGGATGGATGTAGGTATAAATCGATATACATACTGTGTATGTATGTATATGTATATATATATGTGTGTGTATATATATATATATATATATATATATGTATGTATATGTGTGGGAATTTCTTGTTTGAATAACCAAAATGCCAAGGTTGGAAACTAAATGTAAAAAACAAAACAAAAAAAATGCCTTGAAGTCCATTATTTCCTGCTTACCCTATCCTGGAGTTTCCACTCATTGTCTGGTTACTATAAACTCATTCACCTCATTCTAAGAATGAGTTCCCTCATGGTGACTACGTGACTGAATGAAAATGTAAATCATGTTTAAAGTAAATATGATGGCAAACAGAGTGAGGCGAAGTGAACAATTCAAACCATTTTCACAACCTTCCATTGCCTCCCTCCCACTTTAGTGAATTGCACTAAATGGGGTTATTCTTAGGCCAGTAACCTCTCAAGGCCTTTTATGTCCATCCAGTAATTGTCAGAGACCACTCCTGAGGAAATCACTCTTCCTCCAACAGGCAGATAGGATCACGGATGTTGCGTCTTTCACTTCACCCTCTAAATGTGAGAGGGGAAAAGCATAAGAAAAACGGCTGTGACAAAACCCCTCGACAGCCTTTTGAATTTGCCTCGTTCTTTTGTGGAATTGCTTCAAGAGAACAGAGGGCTATTTTCTTGCGACAACCTCTCCCTGGCTCTTGTTCTTTTATTGGCACGCCAAGACACACAATCATTTACATACTCTATAAACAAGATGAGCTTGGTGAACTTTTGAAGGCTAGGTTCAGAGACATAAAATGCACATTTTGATACGGTTCCCCGACTGTCCATGTTTTCGTTTTGGTGTGTGCAACTCACCATTTTGTAGGACTCTAAACTCTCTTACCTTTCTTAAGGACAATATTTGCAGAGCATCAGGACAGGCCACCTTAAAAGGTAGACGACGAGGATTTGAATGTAGCCTCGCTTCACTCCCCGCCCCCTTGCGTCGCTGCCCAAAGAAACGCCCCCAGCTCACTCACTCGCATGCCAAGGCGGCTAGATTGCTGAAGTGACTTATTTTGTGAAAATAAGTGACAGCTTATACACATTTAAAACAAAGAATTAGAACAACGTAAAGTGCAAGAAATATCATTTTATAGTGGAAATGCTTGAGAAAAAAGAAGTTTCTAACCTGAAATCAAAAACATTCACACTTGGGGCTGACGTCACTTCTGTTGGCAACTTATTCTATTTGTGTGCAGCATAATAGCTAAATGCTGCTTCGCCATGTTTGCTTTGGACTCTGTGCTCCACTATTTGACCGGAGTCTGTCGATCTCAGAGCCCGACTGGGTTTATAGTCCATGAGCATGTATTCAGGACCTAAAGCATTTAGTTATTTATAAACCAGAACCTGAACTTTAAAATCTATTCTAAAGCTGACTGGGAGCCAGTGTAATGACTTTAGAATTGGAGTAATATGTTCTGACCTCTGTTCTGGTCAGAAACCGAGCTGCTGCAGCCGTTTAATGCTTTTGAGGGGGACTCCAGTCAGAAGACCATTACAATAGTCACGTCTACTTGAGATAAAAGCATGGATGAAGCTCCTGGTCTGTTCGGCACATGCAAGCCTTATATATGTTTTTCAGATGGTAGAAGGCAGTTTTAATAATTCATTTGATATGACTGTTGAAAGTCACTTTGGAATCTATCAGTACACCAAGGTTTCGGACTTGGTCTTTGATTTTTAAAGAGAGCGTCTCCAGGTATTTGCTAACAGCAATCCTCTTTTCTTTATTGTCAAAAACAAACATCTCAGTTTTATTTTATTTTATTTTATTTTTTTAAAGAAAATGTTGGCACTTCCAGTTACTGTATCTGTTTTAGACAGTGACAAACCATCTCAATTGAACTTTAGTCATCTGTAGACATTGCAAGGACAGACATTGCTAGATATCACATTCACACCTACGGGCAATTTAGAGCCTTAGAGTCTTCAATTAACCTACCATGCATGTTTTTGGAATGTGGGAGGAAACCATAGTACCTGGAGAAAACCCACGCAGGGGAGAACATGCAAAGTCCACACAGGCGAGGCCGGATGTGAATCCAGGTCCTCAGAACTGTTAGGCAGATGTGCTAACCAGTCGGCCACCGTGCCACCTTAACAAATCACTTAATATAAAAGCTGTGTCAAGGAGACCAGGCAAAAAGCGATTTAACCCATGTAAAATGGTCCCAAAATCTGACGATAACTGTGAATGAAACATTGATAGAAACTAGGCATATGAGAGATTCTACAGTAACAATTTATCTTCATCTACAAAACAACAATTAAGGCTCAAGTGGGAGGTGGTTGAATGTGTATTTCGACAAAGGACGTGGAGATGTACTCAAGCAAGGCATTCCCTTTAGTTTGGGAGACACTTTACAGCTTCCTCGAGGATAACATGGCACCAGGAAGGAGTTCAACACAGCAAAGGGACCGCCAGCAATACCTTCCTCGACCACTAGTCAGATAAAGTGAAACTAAGCGTTGGCATTACCGAGTATACGATCTTTATCGTTAAAAGAAGCACCACGTTGCTTTGTTTGTTATGAACAGGTCCTAGCAAAGACAAAACCTCGACAAATCAGGAATTTCTAAAGGGTTGGTACACAAATGTAATTTGTGTAGTTCTCTGACGTCACAGGTTCTAATCTTTGATTCAAGAAACAAAATGAGAACAGTCCACGTATTTTGTCAGATTGAATTTCTAATTCTACAAGTACAGAGTAAAATGCAATCAAAGAGAAAAGGGAGGGAAGTCAATATTCTATTCTACAGAAAGGTGAGGCAAACAGTGAAGGATGACACTTCGGGAACTGCCCAAGGTGAACCGCGATCAGTACTTTCATGGGCCAAGGGTGACATTTGTGAGACTTTCCCACCCGTAATCTTAATCCCAATATGTGATGGACCAATTTGTACTTCCATCCATTTTCTACCGCTTATCCCAGGTCGGGTCGTGGGGGTAAGTAGCTTTAGCAGGGACGCCCAGACTTCCCTCTCCCCAGCCACTTCACCCAGCTCTTCCGGGGGCACCCCGAGGCGTTCCCAGGCCAGCCGAAAGACGTAGTCTCTCCAGCGTCATCACCGGGGTCTCCGGGACATGCCCGGAACACATCACCAGGGAGGCGTCCGGGAGGCTTTCAAATAAGATGCCCCAGCCACCTCATCTGGCTACTCTCGATGTGGAGACGCTGCACCGATCCGCCTGTCGATCTCCCGTTGCATTCTTCCATCACTTGTGAACAAGACCCCAAGATACTTGAACTCCTCCACTTGGGGCAGGATCTCATCCCCGAACCTGGAGAGGGAACGCCACCCGAGTGAGGACCATGGTCTCAGACTTGGAGGTGCTGATTCTCATCCCAGCCACTTCACAGTCGGCTGCGAACTGCTCCAGTGAGAGTTGGAGATCACGGCTTGATGAAGCCAACAGTACCACATCATCTGCAAAAAGCAGAGATGCAATACTGAGGCCACCAAACCGGACCCCCTCTACGCCTTGGCCGCGCCTTGAAATTCTGTCCATAACGTTATGAACAGAATCGGTGACAAAGGGCAGCCTTGCTGGAGTCCAACCCTCAACGGAAATGAGTCCGACTTACTGCCGGATATGCAGACCAAACTCTGACTCCGGTCGTACAGGGACCGAACAGCCCGTATCAGGGGGTTTGGTACCCCATACTCCCGAAGCACCCCCCCCATAGGAGTCCCCGAGGGACAGAGTCGAACGCCTTCTCCAAGTCCACAAAACACATGTAGACTGGTTGGGAAAACTCTCATGCACCCTCGAGGACCCTGCCGAGGGTGTAGAGCTGGTCCACTGTTCCACGGCCAGGACGAAAACCACACTGCCCCTCCAGAATCTTAGATTCGATTTCCCGACGGACCCTTCTCTCCAGCACCCCTGAATAGACCTTACCAGGGAGGCTGAGGAGTGTGATCCCCTTGTAGTTGGAACACACCCGCCGGTCCCCCTTCTTAAAAGGGCACCACCACCCCAGTCTGCCAATCCAGAGGCACTGCCCCCGATGTCCACGCAATGTTGCAGAGGCGTGTCAACCAGGACAGCACCACAACATCCAGAGCCTTTAGGAACGCTGGGCGAATCTCATCCACCCCGGGGCCTTGCCACAGAGGAGCTTTTTAACAACCTCGGTGTCCTCAACCCCAGAGATAGGAGAGCCCGCCTCAGAGAACCCAGACTCTGCTTCTTCATGGGAAGGCGTGTCGGTGGAATTGAGGAGGTCTTCAAAGTATTCTCCCCACCGGCTCACAACGTCCCGAAGGCGGAGGGAGGCTTCCCTCTCGACCACCGGGGTGAACCCCAACGAACAGGCGCCAAGCCGGGGGGCAATAATTATACCCACACCTCTTCGGCGCCGCTCACCGTGGGCAACTCCAGAGTGGAAGAGAGTCCAACCCCTCTCGAGAGGACTGGTACCAGAGCTCAAGCTGTGTGTAGAGGAGAGTCCGACTATATCTAGTCGGAACTTCTCGACCTCACACACCAGCTCGGGCTCCTTCCCTGAGAGAGAGGTGGCATTCTCTCTGTCACCTCTCCTAGAGACATCTTCTGTAGCCGGGGGATCGGATCGCCAAGGTCCCCACCTTCGCCACCGCCCAGCTCGCACTGCACCCGACCCCTATGGTCCCTCCCACAGGTGGTGAGCCCATGAAGATGTCTGTGTACCAACAAAGTCATTTTGCACGTTCAATAACAACAAGCCATGGTTCACTGCCAAACTTAAGCAGCTTCGCCAGGCTAAAGAGGACGCATATTGAAGTGGGGACAGGGCTCTGTATAATCACACAAGAAACCTGACTAATGGAATTAACATTGCAAAGAGAAACTATGCAGTAAAGTTAGAAAAACAGCTAAGCACTAATGACTCTAAATCGGTCGGGCATGCATTACAATCGCTAACCAATTACAAGCGACGATCCCCCCCAAGCTGAGAACGATAAGAGACTAGCCGACGACTTGAATACCTTCTACTACAGATTTGAAAAGGACACTTTCACACCCCACACCCACCCAGCCGCACCACCGACCACAATCACACCTCTGACGTCTGCGTTGACCATCCGCGAACAGGATGTGAGACGCATCTTCAAACAACAAAAGATTAACAAAGCAGCAGGCCAGACCATGTGTCCCCATCCTGCCTCAAAGTCTGGCGGACCAGCTCGCTCCAATCTTCATACAGATCTTCAATAGATCTCTGGAACTGTGCGAGAAGTACATTGAAGAGGCCAAGCTCTGAAATCAAAAGTACAACAGTGATTTTGTTTCTTCTTCACATCAATGGTTGTCAGTTTGTTTAAAGTCCACGAGGAGTTCCTAAAATCTGTGTCCCCCCCCAATAACATGTACAGATTTAACGCCGTTAATAGTGCTGCAAACACGTATGGTGGTTTGAACAAGCCACAGGGCAAGGGCGACGCATCAGGGATCCTTCAACAAAGCAGAGTGAACTAACTGCCCTCTACTGCAAGGTGAGAAGGCCTAATAATTTAGGGGACCTGCAGGACAAACATAGTACATTATTAAAACTGAGCGAGGGGATTTTGGTGAAACAATGTACAAACTGCGTTCGTGCACCTAATATTGGTTTGCTGTTCATCAGTTTTCTGCTTTTATACATGCATTACAGTAGGAAATATATTACATGTATGTACATTGGTTCACTGGACAAGAGACATGCACATATTTTGACCATATTTAAAATGACATTTTTTGTCATAAATCTGGTTCGGAAGTGCACGGTCCTATGTGGGCCCCCTGGTAGCGCTGACAAAAAATGGTCACCCCCTCCATCATTCAAGTTGCCCATCCCTGGCGTAAACGCATGTCAGCTGTGAATTGTGATCCCTAAAGAAATGACTTATCTGCATCCAATGCATGTTAAGGCTAACCATGTAACGTACAGGTGTCAAATTCTAGACCCAGGGGTCAGATCCAGCATTTTGGATGCAGTCCATGAAAGCAGCGCCTGTCTACTTCATCTTTCTTGTTAAAAGGATTTGGTCATTTCATTTTGTCAGAAAATCTCTGCCAGAATTGCAACCTTTCCTCAGTTTTTACAGATACAATATTACAAGTAGGGACCATTCGTCGGCCAATAAATCGGTAAAAATTGGCAGTTTTACTTTTTTTTTTTTTTTTTTTTTTTTTACACATTACACACACCATGACATTCAAACAAACAGTCCCAAAAAATTTCAAAAATTTTACCTTTTTAATTTTTTTTTTTGTAAATCGTTTGGATGTTTTCGTACTTGAAAATTCCTCTTTGTTGTAAAGTTAAACAAATAATAAAGGACAATGTAAAACAGTCAGATGTTCTGCCTGTAAATCATATATTTATTATTAGCGTTAAGAGACCCCAAAAGAAGTTATTTTACTCATAATATATTTTCTTTATTAATCGGCTGATTAATCAGTTATCGGAATTTTACTCTGCTATATATCGGAATTGGCATTGGCCTCAATAAATCCATATCGGTCGGGCCCTATTTACAATATTTTTTTCTCCTACCAGCTCACCTATTAACATAGCTTGAACAATAGTTCCATCAATATTTGGTTGTCACTATTTTCCCCAGCTTACTTTTGATTTCACAGTCAAGTTGTTGTCAAAACGAGATCTCGTGACCTCTCACCGTGCTGTGACTTGATTGATTACATCTGATGCAATGAGGGCCGCCTCCGGTGAAACAATAGGTGATGACAATTCAATCTAACAAGAGACTTCGTCAAATATTTTCAGATTTTACTGGGTAGAACTGTACACAATTGATATTAGAGCACCTCAGTGTACAGCAGCTATTAAAGAGAGAATGCACTACTACCTCAAACACAGAAAAAGCAGGAAGGATGATGGATTGTTCCTATTGTAACAGCATGTTTTTGAATCATTTGAGGAAAAATAGGGCACCCCAAGCTTATCTACATCAAAATATGCGCCACAAAAATTATATGAACTAAATTATAGAAGTGTCTTTTAAAAAAAGGACTTTAAACTTGTAGCACCCTGGCAGCTGTTTTAGTGCTTCTTCTCCAATTGAGCGGATTGGCTGAGTCTTCACCATTTTCGCTCTTCTTCAATCTTCAATCGCTTGTGTGGAGTTTACATGTTCTCCCCGTGCCTGTGTGGGTTTTCTCCCGGTACTCCGGTTTTCTCCCCCATCCCAAAAACATGCAGGGTAGGTTAATTGAAGACTCGAAATTGCCCGTAGGTATGAATGTGAGTGCGAGTGATTGTTTGGCTATGTGCCCTGCGATTGGCTGGCGACCACTTGAGGGGGGTACCCCGCGTCTCGCCCAGAGCCAGCTGCCATAGGCGCCAGCACGGCCGCGACCCAAGTGAGGAGAAGCAGTACGGAAAATGGATTGATGGATGGATGTTTTTCTTGAGCAACCCATGGTACAACCCATTTTACTCAGACTGTCAGAGAGGAATCCACTATAACCAGCGTTTTGCATCCACACAATGCTAGATAAATGGTGTTATTTCTGAGATATCAATAAATATTGTATTTGTGAACGTGTCGGAACCGTTGCATGTTTTTACCGTTATTCCCGTCTGCATAAGGACGAGCGTAATCGATTTATGAGTAGTTAGGATCATTTATGCACTTGTACCTACAGAGTTTGAAGGGCAACACGTAAATTGCGCAACCCACACGATTTTTATGAAGCTGTTTGTCTTTACGATTATGCACTTTTGTCTTCACCGTTATTAAAATAAGTGTATTTCAGTAGGACACAACCATTTGCTCTGTCGATAAGGCTTGAATGCCAAAAATGTTAAATCATCAATAACTTTGACTAAGGGTGGCTGTTTCAGCATGGGAGACATTTACCCACATATCATCAAGGTGCCAATAAAAAAAAAAAAAAAAAAAAAAAGCAAAATATGAATTTTGTCCACACACTTTTTGTCCACACTCTGTTATATGCCACATCCGTCTTTAAATATCTGGAAATCGAAGCTGAAATGTTGATTTCTTGCCTCCCGTATTGGCGCTGGCACGTTCTTTGAGTTCTATCTCAGAGGTCATACAGTAGCATGAGTGACAGCGAATGCAACATCCTGTACTCCAATTTTAAAATAACAATGCTTGAAACAGCCTTTTCTTAAAAAAAAAAATAAAAAAAATGCTCCGAAAAATAACGGCATACTTTTCATCTGTTTGTAAAAACATGTTTGTTTGGTTTGCGGTCAGCAAAACGTAAGCTGCTAATTGGAACATCACAAGTGTGGCCTTATGTTTCACAACTTTCGGGTGCTTCATGAGTGTCACGCAGCGGTCCTACGTTTGGATTGGAAGCTATTTTGCACAGCTCCAAGTTAAGAGTTGATGCAGTCAGTATTAATTTCCTGCTTCATTTTCGATGAATGTCTTTTAGGCCTAAAAGCCTCCATTGTGACTCCTCCTCCACCTCTTGTCACTTGCTCTTTGCCGCATTCCTCTTTCTCCACTATCTCACTCCCTTGGGCAGGCTGCCAGCCCTCCTCTTCCTTTTTCTCTCATGAATTTGACTGCTGCTCTTGCTGCCTGGCCCCCTTTATTTCCCTCAGCTGGAGGAGCTGAAAACATCCACACGCACGCCGACACGGGCATCATGACCCTACACAAGGAGACGGTATATGCTGTTCAATGCAGTCAGCAACGTTTTCTTCAATTTTACGGCAGAAGAAGTTTCACGTGAGGAATCTTCGAGGAACCGTTTTTGTCCCCCCCGCCCCCCAACTTCAAAGTGAAGTTTCTGTAAATTCAGGAACAGTGGCAACATGAGTGTCAAAAGGAAAAAGAGTGGGCTGATCATCAGTTGGCAGAAGTCATTCTCCATCCTGGCTCCTTGGAGGAAAGGTACAGTCTACTTTTGTCTATTGTGTTGACATGATCCGTTTTGGAATGCCTCAGGGGTGTTTATGTTGGCCAGTGAATTTATTTCTAGTCATTCATTTCTTCAGCAAGTGCATGGGACTGCCGTTGGAACGCGGCAGTTGATTTGACAATTGCCTGATATCGCTAAACAACACAATCCCTGACTGACATTGTCATATTAAGATGTAAACACCAATCTATCGACTCGTACCGTTATGTAGTTGTACTGTTCATGTCGTTCATGACTGTTCACGGTTTCCTGCATTCTACAATTATCATTAGTATTGTTTCGGTTTCTGCGTCTCAGTATTTTTCTGTCGATCCATCATTTTGTACTGAACTTTTAGGGTCAGACTGAATATTTTGAATTAGCAATGTGGACTTCTGATGCTGCTGGATGTCTTGTCCTGGTTTCATGTTTTTGGTTGAACAAGTTTTGTGAATCCAAGTCTGTGTGACCGTCCACACCTGCCATGCAAGAATACCTCCGTTTTGTTGTGCGAAGATGAATCTCCTTTTGCGACAGCGAAGGAGCATTCCGCTTTCTTACTCAGAGTTGTATTGTACGGGCCCTTGTCAATACACCACTGACATTGTGTGCAGTGCAGCGGGGAGCACCTCTTAGCTGGAGCTTTTCTTGTGAGCCCTTGTTTTCATTTGAAAGCTGCTGAAGTCAGGAATGGAACAGGGTTGGAAAGTGTTGGAACAGATGGAAAGGAGTGACTCTGCCTTTCTCTATTCCGGTCTGAACTAGAATTCTGGACAAGAAATTTCAATCTCCTTAGAACTTGCATGTGTGTGCTGAGTTTTGCTGGTGTTGAGTTGATATGCTCAATGTGATGATGTTGATTTACCAACCTTACTTAAACAACAGCAACAATGAATGTATTGTCTTTTGTCAATGTATTATAACTGTACAAATTTAAATATGAAAACATATTTGGATTCTCAGTTCAATTCGTCCTGTTTTAAAGCCGATTCATTTTTAGAACATGCATTCCAGGTGTACAACCTCGTGTAGTTCTAAGGCTTTGGACGTTGAAACTCGAAAATGTCTGCTGACCCGAGCCTTGCATTAAAAAAAAAAAAAAAGGTTACAACACTCCTGAACATTCTTTTCTTATCCTAATGTTTTTGATAAGCCACAGCAGCGTTGGGGCTGGGGGGCCATTTTGATAAAGACTGTGAGTCTGGGTCTCATCCTTGAGTTTGATGACACCACCATTAGGAAAGTGGTGGAAAACGGGGATGAGACTAAAGCAGGCCCATGTGTTGAGAAACACATTACAGGTAGAAATGTAGGTGATACTATTATGCAGCTGCTTTCTTGCTTAGTCTTGCTACTTTCCCTCACTTTTAACAGATATTGCAAGCAAAACAAAAGCAAGTAAAAATGTGCCATAAAGAAACCTTTTCATAAAAATCATCATCTACTGTACATGTGTCACACGCAAAAATCAATAAATAAACGGGTATGATTCAGGATATAATAGCTTGTGCAGGGCAACAAATAGGTACGTAAATGAATATGAAATTGAATTATAAAATCCAGAACTCTCACACTCCTCCGCAATTTTTGTTTAAATTATAGGTTGATAATATGTTTTGTGTTATTCCGGTGGAACTAAAAACATACATAGTGTACACACACACACACACACACACACGTACACACACGCACACAAAAACTAAACACAGGCTGAATATATAGTGTGTTTATGTGTAAACTCTAATGATATGAAGTATACTTAGGTAAGTAAACTTAGACTGTGCTTGACAAACACCGATTTCATTGGATGTTTTCATCCAAAATTGCATGAAATCAACCTGAAACACAAAGACTGCCAACCATTCAGATCCAATTGAGAGTACTTTTCCAGCTCTAACAAACGGTTTTTCCTGCTTAACACCCGGAATATAAACAACGGGGCTAAGAATCTATTACGCGCCTTGTATGCAAACAGATTTGGCTTGTCCCAGCCCGTTCGTGACCTATCCACTCAGAATGTGAGAGGCCAACCGAGCCCGCCTTTCTGCCTAGAGTCAATGAGGTGTAAGGTGTGTTTCTTCTAATAGGAAGAGCTCCGTTTTAAATTTGGTGATATAATCCATAATCTTCATCCTCTTTGCCTGTGATCGAATGCCATTGACATTCCGTGTCATAAAAGTTAAGTGTCATGTAATGGGTGCATGTGTAGTAATTTTGAATAGATTGGCTTGTATGTATTCTTTGTTGTTTATTTGACAGTTCGCAGCAAATGTTGATGTTGATGGATGTTATTTAAAAAGGGTGATAAGGATGATATATTTAGGTTCAGCAAAGAGAGGGTACATAAAAGGGTAGCAAACAAACATAAAACATAGAAAACAAACAATCGTGCTGAGGGGATAATATGGTGTTTCGTTGTTTGTAGTGCACGGGAAGAGTGTTGTGAGGATTGTGTGTATGGCGTGTGTAAGAACAAGAAGAGCTGGGAAACAGACAGAAAGGCGTGAGGATTCATGCTGGTGGCATGCGTGGTTCCGTCCTATTTTTTTTTTTCCAAGCAAAAAGGAGACAAAATACAGCAAGCCCTTTGACAATTAATAACGACAGCAAATCATGAGAAGTACTTCTCGAGAAGAGCCACGGGGTGACGTTGGAATCGCGAAACAGTTGACCGTCAACGAACGGCTTGTCGACAACCAGCCGGGCTCTTTTGCCTTTCTCACAGTTGTTCTTCATCAACGGGTACAAGATTTTATGCCTCTCATGGATTTCCTTGGGGAACTGGTCCAAAAGATGTCCCTTTAAGCTCCAAAAAGATGAAATTTTGAAATTTCTTGGCAAAGCAAGTCAAGTGTAATTGATCATTTCTTGTCGATTGAGAGCAGGACAGCGGCCTGTGATTCTGGCGAACCGAGTAGATCTTTAGTCGAGGTAGCGCAATCCGTCTTCTTTCTCTTCAGCGACTGCTCAGCACGGGAAATGGGATTCTCCGTGACAGACGGATTAGGGTTGACGTAGCGCTCGGTGAGAATCTAAAATGGCTCTCTGGTAGTTATCGCTGTTAGCGAAGCTGGTGAAGGAGAAGAGAAAAAAGCGAAGCGAGAAACCGCCGCTGAAAAAGGAAAAAGGCTTGTGAAAAGAGAGTTTGTCTTGTTAGTAGCTGCTTTTTCCGGGTCTATGCAAGAGGCGCCACCATGTTTTCTTCTCCGTAAATCGCGTTTAGGACTGAATAATTACTTCTAAATGGGTATTTTCCAGATATAATTGACAAAGTGTCAATCAGTTGTGTTAGAAACATTAATAAATATTATTCACAATGTTCAATTCCCAATCCTACTAGATGTTTTTGAGGAGACAATCTTTTGCACCATTCTCAAGAATCCTCATAATGTATTATGTAATTTTGACCTATCAATGTCATTTTCCATGACACACCCGCCATGTAAAACTGGCTCAAGGCGGTGCAACAATTTAAGAGGCATGACTCATAGAAGTCTGAGGGTGGCTGTAATTACCGGAAAGTAGAATTCTCCTGACTCAGACCCTGTGCTATCACCGGCACCTTTGGAGCACGGTAGCAGCTCGCTGTATCAAAACATGCAATATGATGTTTCACCTTCAAGCGCTCGCTAGACTTACAACAGCCTCTGGTGGGCGGAAGAGAAAAAGTGCGTAACTCTTTGGGAGAAAGTGCGCTATTCCAGCTTTGACGGTGAATGCCTCTACATCTACAACGCTCCACCCACAGTGCATAAATAGCGGGAAGGTGCGTGGGCGAGGCCAGAAAAGCGTGCAGCTACCCGCCTTTACTGACTTAAGCACACGGGAGAGTATTCTCCTGAGAACATTGGCTATGCCTCTATTGAGAAAGTATATGAATTGTAAACGTAGACCTTTTTGTCGAAATGTAATGTAAACAGAAATCTATGGGTCATTGTGATATAATTTCATCAATAATAGTCAGGACAGGAAGTAGTAAAAAATACAATTCTGAGCAATGTATTATGCCGCCTGAGTTTTATATGAGTAAATGTCTGTGCTGCAATGGCCACGCGTTAAGTCCCATTTTACAAACGTGATTGATGATTTAACATTTTAGGCATTCACAGTAAAGGCAATCCTTAATGACAGAACATATGGTGGTGGCCCTTTGAAATAGACTTCTTTTAATAACGATAAAGACAAATGTGTTTCTTGACTTCAACACCGAGCAGTTTTTGCCGTCATCCCCTCGCACCGCTAAAACGCTTTGTTGTCACTATTCCAGCTTCAGGCAAAGCATTCCCATCACTCACATGTAACACCTGTATAGTTCGGAGAACCTTGGAAGGCGCTGAAGTGAATCACAACGTGACAGCTTTATGCTGGTGAATGTCGTCATTCATTCATTTTTAGACAATCAGAAGCAAGGGATTAGTCATGTATGGGAGGGTGAACTGTTCGTAATTATATGTTGTGGGTTTTAGGCAAGCACAAAGACTGGCAATAGACCAAGTCAGTCATTGCAGACAACTACAGGACAGTGTGCAAGACCCATTTGTGTTGTGTGGGAGCGATGACTGGATCGGACCAACACCTTCTGTTGTTCTAATTGCTAAAAACAAAATCTATCGGTCATTGTCATATCATTCGATCGATAACGGTAAAGGCAACTCTTTAATGCTGCCTTGGTTTTATGTGAGTAAATGTCTCCCGTGCTGAAACAGCCACGCAAAGTCTTATTTTCAAAAAGGTTATTGATGATTTCAAATTTTAGGCCTTCATAGTTAAAGGCAATCCTTACTGACAGAGCAAATGGTGGTCACTCACTGCAAAACATTTCTTTTTAGAACAGTAAAGAATAAATAAGGACAGAAAAAACGTCATAAAGGTTGTGTGAGTTGCAAAATTGAAGTCTTGCCCTTCAAACTCTGCATAAATGATCAGAACTACTCATGAAACCCATTACACCCTTGTCTTTATACAACCGTAATAACGATAAAGACATGCAATAATTCTGACACTTTCACAGATTCATACTTATTCACTCATATCTCAGAACTAACACCATTTATTTTGCTGTCTGCTAGTGTGTTAATGCAAAAAGGCAAACAACTGCCAACAATTCAAATACTCTTATCAGTAAGATTGATATTCAAAAGGAAATTCAGTGGGCCCTGTCTTTACCGTTATTGATCAAACGATTGTACAATGACGCATATGCTACAGTATATGCACAAAAACAGGGATCAAAGTATAGGACTTCTGAATTTCTACCTCATGTTAAGTTTGGCACTCCAACCTTGTTCCAGGGGTGGGATTATTCCATTTCCAAAAGGACAAGACACCCAATGAGAAAAGAACAAAGAAAGTCATCTCATTTTCACCACTTGACCCCTTCTGGGAAAATGTCCTCCTCTAGTTCCAACTAACTGTTCTTCAAAAATACTGACTTTTTCATAGAATGCCACCTAACATTGCCGTTGGTTTGAGAGACGGACTGAAGTATGTTGCCTTCGGGCTGAGTATTGGGTTTCGTGGGGTAATACATTGTATCCAAAATGTTTGGCAGTTTATTATTTGACTCTGGCAGCAGAACCTGGCACACATGTATTACAAAATACCTGTTGACAGGTGCAGAGTTGCCTTAAAAGGGTGTGTAACAAAATAAAGGTACCATCGTTTTAGTCCAAGCCAGTGGCGTTAGTTTAACAAAATTATTCCTTTGGCTCACAATTGAAAAGCAACACCTGATTTTCATGAGTTCATTTTCAGAAGTAATCATTACTTCTGTCAATTTCAACTTATTGACCTTTGAGGGTTCTTCTTTCTTTAACAGAAGAGTGCAAACAATTGAGTAAAAATAGCTGACAGGGTCAGAAAAAGATTATTAATGCAACTCAAAAGTTGCATATTTCTCATATGCTAACATTGAGTGATTGGTTAACTGCTTCAAGCAGATAATACACAAGCCTTAAAAAAAAAAAAAAAGAAGTTATGTTTGAGTTCACAGAGGTAAAAAAAACAACTGCTTAAAATAGGAAGAGAGCCTTTGGAAGCTGATAAGGTAAAAACACTGTCAGTTTTTTTGGCAGAGTGACTACTATTCAACAATAAGGTTATCAGAACAGTGGCGTATTTCTAGGAAATGTTGATATGTGGCTGTTTTGCTGAGCGATTAAGTTGGAAATGAAAACAATTCTGCTGATGATGGGTTTTCAGTATTTTGACAGTTTTGCAGTTTATTCAGGTGCAGAGCAACACCCACTAGTCATTATCACAATCATCTAGAGCGACTTTCTGTTGTTAGTGATACCATTGACTTAGACAGATCCAATCAAACTGTGTATTTCTGTGCTTTCATTGTTGCGCAAAACTGCAGCAATCATAATCATGTTGTGTAACTGGTGGTTTCATGCTGCCTTCCATGTCAGTTATCACCTTTCCACAGATGTTGATTCAGCTCTGTTAAACAACAACACGCTCCCCATCGTGCTCATTTCAGTGCAGAACTGTTTAGAATGTAAACTCTGTTCTGGCTCAGATTGTTGTAACTACGTACGTGAATCGTACGGCTAGGCTCCCATCTCACCCGGGGTATCGAAAATGTACGAAGGGCTCATATTAGTATGGCTTTGCATCCGTGCGACAGTAAACAACGTCTGTGATGGTGTTACAATCCGAAACGTGAACTTGTGTAATGTATCAATGAAAACAAGACTTCAAGTAACATGTTTTTTTTCCCCCCATTCTGACAGTGGGGAAAAAACTTACCACATCCTATACCGAATTAAACAGAACTCCACTACTTGGTGGAAATGGTGGGTTTTGCACAATAGAGCATTTACAGAACAAGGTTGAATAACATCACAACATTGCCGTCGAGTGCTATGTATGTGGGGCCTGTGTTTCCACTGCACCTCCCATGCCCCACTCCCACTCTGTCTTGGTACATTTCATACTAAGCACGAGCACAACAGTCCGTCTTGACAAGGCTGTGTAAAGAAGGCTTATGAGGTTCCATTTCTCCAAGTTCTCCCTCCTCCAAAGTTCCCTTCAGATAGGATAAAAGTGTCAGATTTACCACTTCAAAGAACTTTTAATCTCATATTTGCCTTGGCGGGATTTCAAATTCCCCCTGTAGGAAGTCACACAATCTGCCCTATTGTTGAGGTCAGTGACATGCGGTCGGTGAGATTCGTGGCTGGTGAGGCACTGACATTAGGATCGGATTTACAAATTTATGAGCAAAACACAGTGGTGTGACAGCCTTATGTTAAAACTGGTAATATTTGGCTATAAGGAGTATTGCATTTCCAGTGAGAGTGTGTTAGCCATTGCAATTTCTTACCACCTGTATTCAATAGGCCGGCATGGTGGACAACCGGTTAGCATATCAGCCCAACAGTTCAGAGTTTGTGGGTTCAAACGGGGAGTTTGCATGTTCTCCCTGTGCCTGTGTGCGTTTTCTCCAGGAACTCCCATTTCCTCCCACATTCCCAAAACATTCATGGTAGGTTAACTGAAGACTCCAAATTGTCCGTAGGTGTGAATGTGAGTTTGAATGTTTATTTATTTATTTATTATTTTGCCCTTTGATTGGCTGGCGACCTGGGATAGGCTTCCAGGGCACCTGCAAGCCTAGTGAGGACAAGCGGTCCTGAGAAAAGATAGATGGATAATTTAGGGTCGGGGTTAAATAATACTTCGGGTAGGCTTCAGCTCCCTGAAGAACTAATTACGCCACTGCCCTTGGATGAGAAGGAGCATCTAGATATTTGAGACTATGGTCCACAACCAGAAAAGGGAGGAATGCCCTCTCTGGGTCTGGGATGAAATTAGATCTTACCCCACAAGTGGAGGAGTTAAAGTATCTTGGGGTGTTGCTCACAAGTGAGGTAAGAAAGGAGCAGGAGATCGACAGATGGATCCATTTAGCTTCAGCAGTGACGTGGAATCAGTCTGCCGTGGAGAGGGCCAGCCACAGAGCAGAGATATTGATCCTCCACACAGAGAGGAGCTAGATAAGGTGACTTGGGGATCTGGTTAGGGCGCCTCCTGGACACCACACTGGTGAGATGTTCCAGGCACATCCCACCGGGGGCCGGCCCCAGGAAAGACCCCGACATGCATCGGAAGGACCTGGAAGCGGATGAAACTGGATTGATAGATGGATGAAACAACAACTTCTCAGACGAGTGCATACAGGTTTTTGGAGTGTGTCTGTGAGGAGGTTTCTTGAGGGTTTTGCTCATTTGGTGCCCATATTCCTATCACGGGAATTTAACATTCAGCATTAACTTTTTTTTTTTTTGTTCTTATTTTTTTTTTAATCACAGCCTGCCCATATCACTAGCTACTGGGGTACTACTACTCCTGGAAGTGGGACACAAATCTCAGTACTTAAGATAATCCTTTATTGATAGTCTGAAGGGAAATTCAAGTGTTACAGCAGTATGAGTAAAGCAGCACACAGTCAATTAAAAAAAAATAATAATAATTGAATAGACAGAGGTGGCACTCTGAGGTGACTGGTTCGCCTCACAGTTCTGAGGACCGGTGTTCAAATCCCGGCCCCGCCTGTGTGGAGTTTGCATGTTCTCCCCGTGCCTGGGTGGGTTTTCTCCGGGAACTCCGGTTTCCTCCCACATCCCAAAAACATGCACGGCAGGTTAATTGACAACTCTAAATTGCCTGTAGGTGTGAATGTGAGTACGAATGGTTGTTTGTTTATATGTGCCCTGCGATTGGCTGGCGACCAGTTCAGGGTGTACCCTGCCGCTCGCCCGAAGATAGGCACGCCCGCGACCCTTGTGAGGATAGAGCGATACAGAAAATGGATGAATCGACACATTTGGTAAAATAACGGTCACTTGCTTTTTATTTTATTTAACTGTGATAAAGTGACATTTGTTCTGTATACACTGAGAAAAATGAACGCTGCGTAGCTTAAATAATTGAAGTTATCCATCACATTTAATGTTTTAGCTTTGATTCAATGAAAATGATTCATTTCGTGTATCCTGAAAGTTCACGCGAAAGTTTTTATTTCATGTGAAGCATGTTTGAATGTTGGTACAAACACTACCAGTGTTAGCCAAAATGTTAGCACTTGCTAATTTATCTTAGGTTAGATTACAGGAAAGTAAAAAAAAAAAAAACAACCAACATTTCAATCACAAACTAAAAACTTTCAACATGTAGCATTAAAAGAAAAAAAGGGACACCTTTTTGATCTTTTTTAAGTGTCGCAGAAGATTAACAACAGGCGTCAAATCTACAGGCATTTAGTTGAGTTTAGTTTAGTGGTGAGGGGAGTACAGTGACAAGTTGTGGCGCACAATCCTGTCAAGTCGGATGGCGGTGGACACAATGAAGTGCCTGAAGCACTTAGTTAATGCTCCTGGATGGAATACCACCGTTGCTGGTCGTAGAGCGGGTGGGAGAAGTTGTCCAAGGTGGCCCTGATATGGTACTTTGTCATCCTCTCAGCCACAGTCTCTACATTGTGCAGCTTTGACGATGACTTAATTTTGTGTGTGTCCCAGGTTGTATTCGCAACTAAATGGACAACTATATTATGTTATTTTCAAAAAGGACTTGTTTACTTCTTGCAATCTGAATCAATGTTTTATTCTTTACTCCTTCTTTGCAGGCAAAGGAGCCCGAGACACAGTACTGGACAGTGCAGTTGTGTTGACAAAAATGAAGCTATACAGCAACTTCAATGAGAGGCTTTCAGAGGTGGAAAACTTCCATTCTGCCCTCCCTGCAGCTTCAGAACAGAAGTTCTCACAGCACTCCAAAGAACCTTTGTCGGTTTCCCACACTGATGACAAGTCAGGACAGCATCAATCGCACACAAATGCAGACTTCCTGTCAGACATATTCTCAGGCTCTCAGCTGACAACGTTCTACAAGTTTGAGTCAGAGGACTCTGGAGTGGAGTTGTCGAGTGGTAACTCTACATCTACGCCAACGGGCTCTGACCAGAACTTTGCTGTCCACAGTCGTGAGTCATCCCGTGACTCATCTAATTTAAACTCCAACCCACCAACACAGTCTGACGAGAAAATAAGACATAGACAGAGCACCGACATCTCACAGCCCGAAGTTGAGATCAGCTCTCCAGCCTCTAGAACTGATCTGGAAATGGATCCGTCTAGTGTGTCTCCAATGAACCCCGGGAGCGATGAGGAAATGATTGAAAAGCTCGAGAAGGAGGAGAACGTCAAGCCCGGGAAACAATCATTATCAGAAACCTATAATAACAAGGCAGACGATGACATTGAGTCTTTAAAGGGGAGTGGCACTTGCGACGGCTTTGTCAAGTACATGGACAAATGCTGCATACTCAGTGAGGTAAGTTCAGTGTGATGCAGTTACATGGTAGTTATTCATCCCTCTAGGTTAGAATAATTGCAGTGGTTCCCTGCAGATCACAAAGCACACAACAAAACACACTTATCCATCCATCCATCCATCCAACCGATTCACAGCGCCATGACTCGGGAGAAGTCGGCTTTCCCCACACACAGAATTGTTATGGTAAATATTGAATGCGTTTATTCTTTAAGATTGTCGGCCTGACTTGTTTCGGACCCTAAAACAGGGACAAATTCACTCTTAACACACCTCAGACCCGAGGATGATCTTATATGTCCTTTATCGGGAAGGGGCAAAATGGGAACAAAAGCAGCCCGATCGCACTTCTGTATGTGCCAGGACTAAGAGGCCCTTTTTCTGAGTAATGATACTTTGGCACACTGTAAGATACTTGTTTCTCATACTGTATCTTTGTCTTCGATTTTTTTTTTTTTAATATGAAAAGGCAAACTTTATGTTCTGTCAGGGAAAGGAAATTCAGTCATAAAAGCCGTTTTATATGGGTGTGTATTGCATTTCGTCAGCGGGCATAATGGTTGCCAGAATCCATTTGCAGCAGGAAAAATCATCTGAAAATGTTCTGAATTGCTTTTTACCCAGGCCAGAAAATTAATTCCTACTCCTTTGGCTTGGTAAAATTGTAGACGTACTGGAGATATGTTCTCTAAAAAAAAAAGAATTGTGTCACTAGTTTGTACCTTTTATTCAACTTAAAGTGAGAGAAAGTGACTCGAATGTTTTTTTTTTTTTTTTAAACCTGTCCTGTTCCGCTGCATGGCCTTGCAGAATGGTGGATCTGTATGCCTTTGTCCTGGAACAGTTTTTAAACTTTTATTATTATTCTGATGGTGGGGTGGGGGGAGTCAGCGAGCTCGTCCAGCAGGGGACCCAACCAGGGGGACGCCACCGACAACCCAGGACCCAGGAAGGTCCCGAGTTCGACCGAAGCGCCCCGACCAGTCCCAAGGGGAGGTTGCACGAGCACCAAACCACCGCCCCCCCAATGCCCGACCCCAATCACCCAGCGTGCCTGACCGCTGCCACCACCCCCATCACCCTCGGAGTACCAACAGGGCCCAATGCAGGAGTCAGCCGCCAACCAAAAAAAACCCGGTCATCGCTCGCCAAAGCGAACCCAAGTTAAGCACCCGTCGTGAGTCGGGTTGGGCATCGAGAATCGAGAACCGACTGGAACCGGGACCAACGCCCCGGCCCTCCTGGAACTGCCCAAACCCAAAAATTCCGGCCCCAGCCCCGACGTACACAGTCCGCCCACCCTGAAGAAGCGTCAAAAACCAACAAAGAAGAACGTGCACGAAGTCGCGCCCGCTCCCAACAGTGGCGGCGGTGAACAAAAGTGCACCCAACCCCGCCAAAATCAATGACCAGCCGCCCCAGCGCAACACCTGGAACAAGACCATACCACACAAAGGAGTCCCCCACGACGTGCAGCGCCCCGAGCCCCAGCTAAGCCAACTCAATCAACCGGGCGAGCGAAACTACAAAACACATTCATACCAACACAGAGACTGCCAACAAGGGAAACGGCTGGTGGCACCCTCGCACCAACGGTCCCCAGTCCCCAAACCATCGCAAGCGCCGACGACGGTAAAAAAATGAATAAATAAAAAAAATAAAGCTAAAAACCGAGCCAGAACCCCACCGCAGCAACCCCACACCACAATGACCTGGGACAAAACCAACACAAGCCGCACCACCACGCGTAAGTGCCGAGCCCCAGCGCGGTGCCCCCAAAGCAAAAGGCCACAACCTCTAAACAGGAAGCCAACCCAAAACCCGAACCCACAAGCCATCTGATGTGATGAAACAGTCCCAGACAACCACCACACCAACGCTACATCCAACCCCCAGCAGAAACAGTATTCAATGAATACCATGTCAACCACCCAGGCTCGGGGTTTTAACGGCCTGAACTGCGGTCACCGGTCAATTGCGGAGTACATTATCCTGATCAAAGTCCTTATGAAGTCAAGGTGCCTTGAAGGCGGGCCAATGCGCATGCTCATGTAAGAGTGCGTCACTGTTATAAGCCTTCTTGTCATGCAGCACCTATTCATCTACTATACCCGCAGAGTGCTGATTTTTTCCGCAGATACTGTAATTACTACCTCCAAGGTACTCGCTACTTTTTCAATGCAAAGAAACAATGCACAAAACATGCCAACTATTTGAAACTGCTTAGATAGATTACGATCCACCTACAGTACACTTTACAGAGTTTAGAGTCAGAGCTATTTACAACCATTTGTAACTGTCGTGGAGAATAACTGAGAACACAGTTATGGAGTAAATTTGCAAAAACAAAGAAAAATATGTTTTTATGGTGGTTCAGTAAAATCTTACATCACAGTATACTGTAGGTGCCAGTTTAATTTTAGAAACTGCGGGCACTGTGAATGGCTATTCGGGAAAAGAGCAAAAGCAGCATATGCCTCATAATTTGGAACACATTGTAATTGTTGACAGGCAATAAGGTGGCCTGGCACCCACCGACTTGGTCATCGCTTGTCATCACTGTCGTACACTAATAATGTAATTCCTTCTTCATGAATGGGACTCTGTAGTCCAGGCCAGAAAGATAGGATTTTCTCTTCTTGACTGAAAATTCACCATCAATTGACTTTTGTGGCAAAAGCATTGACCCTCCAACAATGTGCCTTTTTGTCTTTATTTGCAAAAGAGATTTTGACAAAATAGGCTGTAATGTCTGCTTTGATCAAAGTAATGGTAAGGATGAATTGGGAGTTTTTTTTTTTTTTTTGTCCCCAGGATTTCCCTATAATAACAAAAGGAGTCTTGTCGATCACATAGAGCCCCTCTTTCGCAGGAATAGGGACTGAGCCCGGCCAGAAAGAGCAAAAATAACCAAATAAAAAAACGTTTATAGTTATATAAACCTATATATGGCAAAAAACAAATGATTGCAAAATATATTTTCATGTCATCCGATCTCGATTATCATCACCATTTTTTTAAATATTATTTTTAAACCGCCTGTTCTGAAAAATAAACAACATTCAACATTTTATTGTTGAAAAATATAAAAACGATTTTTACTCAACATTACAACAAATGTAGAAAAATACAAAATAACGCAATGATGTAATTTAACGTCTTGAGCATTTGCACTGTCAATGCTTAGTGTGATTATGTCACTGGTTATTTGTTGAAGGAAAAAAAAAACGTATTACGGTGTAACAGTGTGCAATGTTTAACTCCGACCAGCAGGGGCAGAGTTTGATGCCTTACATGCAAGGGCCAAAGAAGAGGCTTGCATTCTAAAGTGAAGAAGAGCAACAGACAATGTTGGGAACAGCGGCGTGACAGCGAACGTTATAAACCAACATTGTATCTTTTTGTTTGTACAGATAAAACAAAAAAACTTCTCCAATTAAACGTGTAGCGACAGACAGACAAACAGAAGAGGACCAGGAAAAGGTTGATTCTGATCACATTTCTGCCATGTTTGATCGAATAAATATGCTCACAGCTGATCACCTTAATCGACTTGAAATTTAGCGCGATCACGCATCGCGATCACATAATTGCCCAGGCCGACTACAAATGCCACAAGATGGTAGCAAAGTGCTACATTGAAGCGCTTCAACTAACTTCAGCATTTCTTTGGCCACATGATGGCGCCAAAGCAACACTCATACAGGCCTTTGGCCTGAGCACAAAAATAGTTTTCCAGCGGAAGATAGGTCCCACCACACCCCCAAAATCAGCAAATATGACTCTGATTCTGATAACATTTGCACTGGCAGTAACATAACTTGAGACGTGTCTGGGCTGTCCACCAATTATTAGTTAAGGGGGAACTGAACCCAAAATCATTTCGCAAGA
Source organism: Phycodurus eques (assembly GCF_024500275.1). Lineage (NCBI taxonomy): Eukaryota > Metazoa > Chordata > Actinopteri > Syngnathiformes > Syngnathidae > Phycodurus > Phycodurus eques. Next base: position 27,361,582 of record NC_084535.1, read on the forward strand.
ATATGCATAGTCTATGGAAGTGATATTCAACCTTTATTCCACCAAAGTGTGACCTACAAAAAGTAAAACTGAATAGAAAAATTACAAAAATTAAGATAATGCGATTGCACAAGTGTGCACACCCTCATAACTGGGGATATGGCTGTGTTCAGAATTAATCAGACACATTCAAACTCATGTTAAATGGGAGTCAGCACACACCTGCCACCATTTAAAATGACCTAACAAACTTTAGTCAGGGACAATAACACATTTCTATACCTCTAATTCTGAGAACAGAGCTCAAATGTATTAAACAATTAACACCAATATGACATTGCATGATTATTGATGTTTTTTATAAAAAAAATATATATATATTTTTAAATAACACAGTGCTGTGTGGGAACGCATGTGTCTGTGTAATTATCAGAAGAGTTTGTCCATCGCAGGAAATGCATGATGTCAGTCCCCAAACCTGTTATAACCGCTGGCCTATTGTTTGCGCAGTGTTTCCATTGTAGTTTCCAGTAGCTGGACAGGATTGTCAGTGTCAGCATCATGGGAAAGGAACGTCAAAGGGGGACAGCAAAGACCCCAAGCGAAGTTCATATCCTGCTTTTGCTGGGGAAGTTATAGGGCTAAGGGTTTAAATTTGGCTCAAATATTAATTTGTTTTTACTAGCTAATGGAGCCCCTGTGCGCTCATATACTCAATGCCAGATTGAATTTATGCATCCAGAGTCGCATAACACCTGATTATAATTCCCCTAAAAAAAAGGCTTTTGTTAGCCATCAAAACGCTTCTGTCATAATTCTCGACATACTGTATACTGTATTATGTTATGCTCATCCAGACACAGCAATCAAGCTCCAATCCTTTGGGGTCAGGACTTGGGTACTTGGAGCACATCTGCCAACTCATCGAGAAAATTGGCCAGCTGCAGGAGAACAACCTTCGTCTTCAGAGGCAGATCTGTTGCTTGCAGAAGGATGGCAGGATGACAAAGACGAAAGAGGTTCATCAATTAAAAAAAAATTTTTTTTTTGCAAGAATTTGTATTCAATGTTGGCTTTAAATTCAACTCAAAAGTCAGTGCAAAAACAATCAAACCAAAGTGCAAGAGCCTGAACACAACCATTTAAATCAGCTACTAGTAAATCACTCTGTCTGATTAAGGTTATTTTAAACTTAGAATGCAAATCAGAACTTTCGAGGACCTGAAAGCCCTCCGTAATGGATGCATCACTGGTTCAAGTTTATTTGTTTAGCCCTTAATAGCAAAAGAGTCTCAAAGGCCCACAGTTGACAAAGATCAGCAACACCCCTTGATCTAAATCCCCTCAAGTTCCAAGACCAATTTGCCCCAAAGTTCTTCCGAGTGAATTGGTCTCCATGAGACGTCTCTGCGACATCTACGCGATTTCACAGAGACATTGCAGCGACTTCCAGGCGAATTGGTCTCTGTGAGATGTCACCCTGGTGAGAGCTCAAGATATTGTGGGCACCCCGTGGAGATATCTCTGCAGTCGCAAACAGAATTGATGTCCGCGACGTCTTCGAGACCTGCTGCAGACTTGAAAAAGTCTCCAAAAGGTCTCGGCTGAAATTGAACTGACTCCCTGGCGACCTGGGTAGTCTCCATGAGACTTCTTTGCAACCAGCGGAGACTCGATCCCCATCATGTCGCCAACTCGTCTCCAGGCCAGTGAGATAGGCTCTTATGTTGTCACTCTCCATTACATGCTGACCGGAAGTTAATATGCCACCTGACACCCAACGTGGAGGTTTTGTGTGCATAGAGGCCACAGCATGACCGTCAGACAGGAAACGTGCAAAAAGGGGACAGGAAAAAACTAAACTCCAGATAACAAACTCAAATCAGATGGAAACACAATGCAAAGGCAAATCCAAAAGGGGAAAAAAAAGATTATGACACTGGATATGGGATATATGTAGCGATTATACAATAGAGCTGTTGATCTTCAACAGGCCATCTGAACCATGTCACGGCAGCACTGTGAATGAAACTTCACTCTTAAGAAGCAGAGGTATTTCAACTAAAACAGACATAATGAACCTTTTAAGTGTCATAACGAAACAGACGTACAATGACAAAACTGTGAACTTTTCATTCTTATGCTAATTGATGATATAAAAAGTAATCTAAGCCCCCATTTACTGGCTCGCTGTTGTATGTAACCTATACATGCGTGATGGGGTGCTGAAGTTGACCAGGAGCAGAATCAGAATCATCAAATATTTTACTCAAGCAAAAGTACTGTTACTTACAGAAACATTATTTGCGTTATTCACTGAAATTATTGAATGAAGAAGCTGTTTGCTGACCAGACTTATTGATTGTGTGTTTGTGTGTGTGTGTGTGTGTGTGCACATGAGAGAGCGAATGGCACATTTCTCCAAAGAAGCATGTTGTACAGTGACTTATGACAATTAAAATAGGGCTAATGTTGCCAGATGCAATGCCAAAACAACATGTGCAATTTACCGCAAGGTGTTTTCTCAAGTTAGAACTGGGCTGAAAGAGCCACGTTTGGGTCGACGCAAAACTACACTGCATCATTAAGCTGTTGTCTGTCAAGTAAACACCCGAGCCTATTTCCTCAAAATGAGTCACTTTGATTGATTTGTTGACAAGATTCAGGTTGGTGGGCGTGGTCTTCTCCAAGTCGGCACTCCCTCTTCCTACGCCCCGCCCGTGGGGTATTTAACTCTAAACTCACACCAAGAAGTCGACCGTGCGGCTCCGATCGCTTTCCCTAGCCACGATTGGTCGGCGGGGCCTCAACGAGCAACTGCCGGCATCCCGGACGGATCCCGCAAGCCTCGGAGGGCCAGAGCTCCCCAAAGACCACCCCAAAGACCAGGGGCCTCATGTACAAAGACTTGCGTGGATTTCCTACTAAAACATGGCGTACGCTCAAATCCAGAAAACGTCGTACGCACAAAAATATCCAGATGTATGAAACTCTGCGTACTCATGAGTCCAAGCACATTTCCTTCGTTCATTCCAATCGACGACGTAAACCTCGAATAACATGCTACTTGTACAAACGTATATTCTCGCTTCTATTTGATCACAGGACTTCTTCCAACACCATTGCAGCTGTGGCGCTGCCACTCTGGCCTTTGAAGACATGGATGACGTTTTGTCACGTAGCGGAACGCTCGCTGATCTGTCCACCATTCCGGAGGTCTCGCGGCACCCACTCCTGTCTTCCAACAGTAGTAAGCAATACAATTTCCTTGACATTTTTTGGAAGAGTGAAAAAATGTATTGTGTGCAGAGCATTTTAATGCCAGTTCAAGCTTGGAATCAAACTGTTTTCAGGTGCAGTAAATTACATAGCCTTGCTTGTTATTTCCCTAAAGTATTGCCACCGTTAATCTGCCTTAGACTTTTAAAGAACAAGTACTGTACTCGTATTTTAGTTTTCTGCTGCCAGAACCTCTTCCATGAAAGTAACGTATATCACATTTCAAAAATACAGTTTAAGTTCGATTCCTGTGCGTTATCCACTTCTCTTGAGTGTTCTACAAATGCGAAGTAAGTCATTCATTCTATGCCGAATGCTGGATGCAAAAATAAACACGGTGAAGTTTTGAAAAATGTTGATAGCTTCATCAATTTAATTCTAAAACCTCACTAAAACAGCCTCTTCGTCATCATCATGTAAAAAAACCGAGACTTAATAACTTTCAGCCTCTTGATAAACATTCCTAGACGACCATATTGTTTTGATTTCCGCGTTGATACTTTCCTGTAATGGATCTGAGGTGTACGCGATAAGAAAGTATTGCATTTTGAAATCGTGACCCGACAGCAACCCGTCTGCTTTTCAGTTTCCATGTTGACCTTGCCACTAGACACCAGTTCCAGTTGATATGAGTCATGTGGGAATGTGCTCATCATCCCCAAATTTCACTGTAACCGTTTCAAATACTAACGTCAAATGAGTCATTCATCACTCTTTGTAACGCCCCCAAGTTTGCTTTTGGTCTTAAAGTGTGATAAATATGCTCTGCAACGCCTCGAATTAGTGTTTAGGTGCTGATAAGAGTTCTCCTGTTTCTTGCATCCATATACTTTACCACTTTAACTCCATCTTGATCCTGCTCTCAGTTGCAGATGTGAGTGGCGACGGTTGGACACCGATCCCTCTGCGGAAGACACGTCTCAACCGCACGAGTTACCACGAGGGGGATGCCTTCCTCCGTGAAAGCACCGAAGAGCTTTCCATCCCTCGTCGGCCGGTAAATCATCTGCGCATGTTGAAGGCCCCTGCACCGGTGTCAGTATTTTGCGGGCATTTGTTTATGTTACAGTGCGAGAGTTTTGCAGTTTTAAGAGTTAAAAAAAAAAAAAAACTATCCAAAAATGTGTTTTTGAAAGCATTGGAATTCAAACATTAGTCTGTCCCAGTGTGATGTTTAATCATGCATTTTTTTTTTTAGGAAAACCACACGTTTCTACTGCCTTATAATGAGATGCATGCCAACCATTTTGACTGTATTGAGTTTACGTAAGTTAACAAATGTGGTTCAAATGTGTCATAAAATATGTATGAATAATAATAATAATAATATTGAAGGCAATAAAAACAAAATGATCAAGGATGGCGTGGTTTTATCAGCTCTCCATGTACAAAACTGAATTTATATCAGTTTACGCAAGTTGAAATAAAATTGTCTAAATAGTTACATTACCAAATTGATTGGCCCATATGTTCTTTCGGCTTGTAGTTTTGTATTTAACGTTACGCTCCTGTCAATCAGCAGGGTGATTACGACACATGGGGCAGAGTCAAGGACCTGGTGAAGAGAACGAATATGCGGAACAAGAGCAAACTGGGATTAAGCACATCCTCACTGAAGATGTCATGTCCTCAACTCTACAGGTCAGCCAACCCTCTTGTACTGATTCATAGGAATCAGTACAATATATATATATATATATATATATATATATATATATATATATATATATATTGTCCAGAGTTTGCGTCTGTTTTGCTTTGCTCCTCCTTGTCTACATTCGACAGGTGCCTGATCAAATTTGCTGTGTTGAAGCATTTCAATGACGTTCCGCACGACGCGTTGCGACGCGTTTTTTCATCTAAAAGATTGGGGGGGGGGGGGGGGGAAACAAAAACAACAACTTTATTGTCCGTCAGTACTACGCCACAAGACACGTGACGAGCCGAAAAAACAAAACAAAACAAAACAAAAAAATAGCTTTTGGGTTCATATGCGACGGCGGCGCGGAGTGAATGCCTTTTGCGGAGCCGATTGATGACGTTGATCGGGTCGGCGAATTGTGGCATGAAAGCCGATCGGCCCGATCTGCATAAAATGCTAATTATCGGCCGATACCGATCAAGCCGATCAGATCAAGTCTAATGAATACATTTATATAATAAATGGAGCCTATCCCAGCTAGCTATACACCCAGAACTGGCCGCCAGCCAATCGCAGGGCACATCTATCTATCTGTCTATCTATCTATCTATCTATTTTAATCTAATCTAATCTAAAAAATAACACTGACTGACGGTGTCGTGGTACACTCGCCTGATGTCGGTGCAGGCAGTGTGGGTTGTTTCCACTCAGCGAGGGTGTGAATATGAGTGCGATTGTAAATAATCTGTCAACGATACAGTATTGACTGGAGACCCGTCTCGGGTGTAGTTTTCCCTACGCCTGAAGTCAGCTGGCATTGGCTCCAGCTCAGCAGAGATCCTGAACAGGATGAGTGGCATAGAAAATGGATCGGTAATAATTACTGTGAACTTTCGAGTTGTCAGGATTTTACTTTGTGATTGCTTGTATTTTTACAGGCCTGATCTGGGACGAAAGGAACCCGCTGACAGAAGCAGGAACTCCATGATTGTCTTGGGGCACCCTAACAAATTGTACATCCCTTGGCTACAATAAACTACGAGGTAGTGCAAACTGTTGACAACTTTATGTTCCAGTTCCACGCACTTTAAAGGTCTTTAGGTTGAAAGGTCGAAGCATCATCAAAAGCAGGGGATTGTTAAAATTTTGGTTACTTGCGAGATATTTTACCAAGGACCGCCTCATAATTGTAACACAAATGAAACATAAACAGTGTTGTGCAATTCTGTCTCAAGGATCAGCAAACTGCAAGCATATTATGATACTGACTGAGGAATAAACACGCAACGACAGGCTTCCTTTGTCAAAGTGGACGAAAAAAAACTATTTCAACTGTCAACTGGAACACTGTGTCATGTGAAGACAGTGACCCCAAGTGGACAACAATCATATCCGCACCTCATATACACGCATACAGTACAGTATTAATTATACAAGTAATGCGCTATACGTGCGTAACATTGCATTTAAACTTGGGACAGCACACTGGAGAACCTGCTTTGGGAGACGTGAGCACCTGAAATGAGCTTTGTCATTGCTGATATGGCATGACGCCTTCTTGTGACTGGCTCCAAGTCAGCCCCTGCTTTGATCATTCACAAGCTCCAAAATTGCATTGCTCAATAGATGTTATCTCGTGATAGCGTTTGTTCGTATGTCCAAAATATTCACGCACACCCAGTTAGTGGATCAACTTCAGCATCTGTTTGTGCGAGCAATAAAGTTTGCGACCATTTTTGCACATGCAACCTTTTAGTACACAGAGAGCAAAGTACTGGGGTCCACATCCGGCCCGCCACATCATTTTATGTGGTCCGCTAAAACAACTCATTTTCTACTTCTTATTTCTTGATAAAATCTGTACCATTATTGCAAATTTGATCCCCTTTTAATAATGAGATACTGCAAGCGTTTTTTTTTTTAAAATATTATTATTACCAAACACCCTTTTTAAAAATAGTACTTGAGCAAACTATTATAGTGGATTTTAAAACTAGTTATCCATCAATTTGTTGTGTACAGTGGATGACCACTATCCACTCTCCACTGTATCAGGGATAGGGACTGGGCCCGATCGTGAATAGCAAAAATCTGTCAATAGTTAGCGTTCATTAGAATTGCCATGAAAAAAAAAATCTGATTTTCTTTATTTATTTATTTTTTTTTTTCCCCCCTGAAAAAAAAAATAAATCAAGAAAAAAGGCTCATTTCAAATCAAAATATGTTAATTCAGTCAAAGGTAACTCAAAATGGAAAAATGGAACTTGATTTTATTTTATGGGGCATTTCCATATAATTGGATCAATAACGGTAAAGACGTACCGCACAAAATTTATTTTTGAAAATCGATTAATGAGTATTTGAATTATTGACAGTTGTTATCATTCAAAAGGTCAACATGGTTTCTGAGAAAAAAGTTATAAAGTAATATTTTTGCTTACACTTCTAATGCCAACATGTCGTTCCCATTTTGGTTTGATCTCATTTTGTCTCTATCCATCCATCCATCCATCCATCCATTTTCTGAGCCGCTTCCCCTCACCAGGGTCGCGGTCACAAACAAACAAACAACCATCCGCACTCACATTCACACCTACGGGCAATTGAGGGTCGTCTTTTAACCTAGCATGCATGTTTTTGGGATGTGGGAGGAAACCGGAGTGCCCGGAGAAAAGCCGCGCAGGCGGGGCAGGGGATTGAACCCAGGTCCTCAGAACTGTGAGGCAGACGCTCCAACCAGTCGCCCACCGTGCCGCCCATTTTGTCTCTCACGTGGTTAAATGCAGCTGTGAGTTCTTTTCTTTTCTGTATTTTAATTACTATTAATTAATATTGTAAGGAAATATAATATTCCTATGATTTTTGTATATCTGTCTGACAACTTTTCTTGATATTGTATGTTGCAGTATGCATATTACATCGATATTAAATGCATTTTCCAAATACGGTACGTGTATGCTGTTTTTTCCCCCTCTGTGTTGTTGTCTTTTTGTAAAAGTTTTGTTGGCATACCTCTAATCAAATAATTTCCTCCTAAATGTAATGTTTCCTTGTAATAAAGACACATATCTTTGTGGAAATTGCTTAAGGAAGACCCCCCCACCCCCCACCCCCCCCCCTTCCATCATGACCAACCAAGCACAAAAAGCAAGGTCCATAAACGCAAAGTTGGATGAGTTGGCCGGTCGTTCCTGCGAGATTGAAGTCCTGAGATATGTTTTCACTCATTTCGGTTTTGAAAAGGACTGTTTCACATTTTACAACTTGCGACTGAAAAAGAAATTACATATGGCTTATTCGTCTGCGATAGGGCTTGCTGTCTCTCAACTTGATGGACTATGTAGTCTATCGGCACTGTTGAGGTACATCCAGCTGTGTGGTATGTTCGTAAAATCCTACCATGATATTTACATATGTAAGGAAAGTATTCAGAGCCCCTTAAATGTTTCACTTTATTTATATTACAGCCATTTGATAAAATCATTAAAATATTCCCCCCCCCCATATTAATATACACACACCACCCCATATTGACAGAAAAAAACCCAGAATTGTTGAAATGTTTGCATATTTATTAAAAAAGAAAAACTGAAATATCACACAGCTGTAAGTATTCAGACCCTTTGCTCAGTATTTAGTCGAAGCACCCTTTTGAGCTAAGGCAGCCAGGAGTCTTTTTGGGAATGATGCAACAAGTTTTTCACACCTGGATTTGGGGATCCTCTGCCATTCCTCCTTGCAGATCCTCTCCAGTTCTGTCAGGTCGTATGGTGAACATTGGTGGACAGCCATTTTCAGGTCTCTCCAGAGATACTCAATTGGGTTTAAGTTAGGGCTCTGGCTGGGTTATTCAAGAACAGTCAAGGAGTTGCTCTGAAGCCACTCCTTCGGTATTTTAGTTGTGTGCTTAGGGTCATTGTCTTGTTGGAAGGTGAACCTTCAGCTCAGTCTGAGGTCCTGAGCACTCTGGAGAAGGTTTTCATCCAGTATATCCCTGTACTTGGCCGCATTCATCTTTCCTTCGATTGCAACCGGTGGTCCTGTCCCTGCAGCTGCAAAACACCCCCACAGCATGATGCTGCCACCACCATGCTTCACCGTTGGGACTGTATTGGACAGGTGATGAGCAGTGTCTGGTTTTCTCCACACATGCCACTTAGAATTAAGGCCAACAATTTCTATCTTGGTCTCATCAGACCAGAGAATCTTATTTCTCACCATCTTGGAGTCCTTCAGGTGTTTTTTTTTTAAATTTTTTATTTTTATTTTTTTAAGCAAACTCCATGCCGGCTTTCGTGTGTCTTGCACTGAGGAGAGGCTTCCGTCGGGCCACTCTGCCATAAACCCCCGACTGGTGGAGGGCTGCAGTGATGGTTGACTTTGTGGAACTTTCTCCCATCTCCTGACTGTATCTCTGGTGTCACTGCGGCTCAGCCACAGTGATCTTTGGGTTCTTCTTTACCTCTCTCACTTTACCTCTCTCTTCTCCCCCGATTGCTTAATTTGGCCGGACGGCCAGCTCTAAGGAAGGGTTCTGGTCATCCCAAACGTTTTCCATTTCAGAATTATGGAGGCCACTGTGCTCGTAGGAACCTTAAGTGCAGCAGAATTTTTTTTGTAACCTTGGCCAGATCTGTGCCTTGCCACAATTCTGTCTCTGAGCTCTTCAGGCAGTTCCTTTGAACTCATGATTCTTATTTGCTCTGTCATCCACTGTGAGCTGTACGGTCTTTATATAGACAGGTGTGGGGCTTTCCTAATCAAATCCAATCACTATAATCAAACACAGCTGGACTGCAATGAAGGTGTAGAACCATCTCAAGGATGATCAGAAGAAATGGACAACACCCGGGTTCAATATATGATTATCAAAGCAAAGGGTCTGAATACTTATGGCTGTGTGAAAAAAATGAACGTCTCCAAGCCTCTTGATGCATACCAATGAGTGTTAATCATTTAGTTGTTTACTGGAAATTTGTTTTTGATGATGAAGCATCTCAATATGAGATGTATATTTATTTTAAACTTGGGTTCAGGTCCAAATCCTATTTGTAATTTGTATGCAGTAGTAGGCCTATTAGAAAAGGTAAAACATCACCAAAAGTAAGGCATTAAGGGCCATATTCTCCCGTGTGCTTAAGTCTGAAAAGACACGCAGCTGCACGCTTTTCTAGCTGTGCGCATTCTTCCGTCAACTCAAACCTGTCATTTCCTTACCTTCCCCCCAGCTCCACTCTGTGGGTGGAGCAATCCTGACATGTGGGTGTTCTCTGTCAAACCTGGTCGTGCACACATTCTCCCATGGACTTAAGCACCTTTACTTTTTTTTTTGGCAATGTCTTTATGTCTCAAAAGTGTACTCTGTCTATAGACTGTCTGTTGTCGTACTAGAGCGGCTCCAATTACCAGAGACAAATTCCTTGTGTGTTTTTTGGACATACTTGGCAAATAAAGATGATTCTGATTCTCTGCCAGACTCCAGAGGATATTACAAGTTTAGTGCTCTGTGAAAGTGAAATATCATATTTCACTTTTTGATTTAGTTTACTGCTCCAGGGGATCCAGACAGGTCTTGCCCAGTTACATAGTCTCCTCCAGTCCAGTGGGGGGTGTTGAGGTGGTGGCAGGGGGTTCAGCGTGCAGCGCGGTTGCTGTGTCCACGGAAGGTGTTACACTGCGTGTTCTAAACCCTCTCTCTCTAACTGTTTCACGCAACCGATTATCCAAGATATTATTCCTCCAGTGATGTGGGCTCATCCATAGCTGCTAGCTCGTCCTTCAGCTGCTCCGACAATCCTTTAGCAAACATTCCCTTTAAAAGCAGCTTCATCCCAACCCACTCACCAGCTAGAATCCAAAAATCAATTGCATAAGAAGCTACTGACTGAGACCCCTGAGTGAGGGCTCGGCGGCGCAGAGTGGCTTCCTTGCCTTTAACGGGGTGGTAAAAAACCTTAAGTTCAGCTGAAAACGAATCAAACATGGCTAACACAGGTGAGGAACTATGCCACAAAGTGGTAGGCCACCAAGCAGCTCTTCCGTGTAGGAGATTAATGATGAAGGCAATCTTAGATTCATCGGTGGGATAACTTAGTGGCTGCTGATCGAATACAAGTGAACAGTTCAATACAAACTGCCTACAGGAACCAGACTGAGACTCTGACTCAGTTGGTAGGGATTTTATTGGGGGTAGCGCGAGGTCTAGAATCCCAAGGCGTGAGGGTGGTCTGTAGGAGCAGGGATTGCGTTGGAGGTGGTAGCTTGAGCAGGTGAGGGAGCTTGCCACTGTGGTTGGGGCAGGCGGTGGAGCAGGAGTCACGGAAAGGCACTGGAGGAGGAGGAGAACACAAGAGGATAAGTACATGCGGTAGTCATCTTTTTCCACAAGCAAAAGTTGGATCAAGGAATCGGCCAGTGTACCGTGGATGTGCGAGAATACTCTGGCGCTGGAACACTGGAACTGCCAGGCTTAAATGCAGGTTGTGATGATTGCTGATTGAAGACAGGTGCACAGGCGAGGAGGTGATCAGTGCTGGAGAGGCAGGGAAAAATAGAACAAGGCGCCGCCCACATTCCTCAGAGATTCAGGGCACTGATCATGACACTGGATCCACAACAAGTTGAAGAACATGGGGGGTGGGAGTTCCATTTTCTCTGGACAGAAAGGGCTAACCACTGCTTACCACTGATTCATTTATCACTGGTAAAATTTCCCTCTCTGACTGGATGGCCCACCCTCCAATTTGGATGACCTGGCCAGTGCCCTGTTGGCTCCTCCTTCTGCATGCAGCTGCTTGTGGAGTTCAATTCAATTTCTTTGTGTCCAAATGGAAAGTACCGTATTTTTCACGGCCATGCATGCTAGCGTATGTTTTTAAAAAGGCAGCAGGAATAAAACTGAGTTCGGTTGTACTTTATTGAAGTATTTAACAATGTACTCACGTTATTTTTTTATCAATCCTCATCCACAAATCCATCAAAGTCCTCATCTTCTGTATCTGAAATGAACAGGTGGGCAAGTTCTCCATCAAACATGCCGGGTTCCATCTCGTCATTGTCTGAGTCAGTCTCGTTGCCGGGGGGCTGTTCAGCAATGATGCCGGCTTTCGCGAAAGCTCGGACAACAGTCAAAGCAGATACCTTAGCCCAGGCATCCACAATCCATTCAAATATGGTGGTTCGTCTTCTTGACTTGGCGAAGCTCGTTTTCCTGCTTCCTCCACTTGCGAACCATGGATTCGTTGATCTTGAATTCTCTCGCGGCTGCTCCATTCCCATGTTCCTCCACGTAACTGATGGCTTGCAGTTTAAACTGTGCTTCATAAGCGCGTCTCTTCGTAGGTGCCATTTTTGGGGGTCCTTCGCCAATATATACCTACTGGGGGCGTGCCTTTAGCATCCTCTTTCACGCGCACCCTTCCCCCTTTAACGTCCTCATGGTGTCCTCAGTCACGTCCGCCTTTCCTCTATATAAACAGCCTGTCGGCAGGAAATGCTCCCAGTCAGTCAAGCGGAGTGCTCATCGAAGTCAAACAACACCATTTACAGATTGTGGAGCTCGGTGCACACATAAGGCGCGTTGCATTATAAGGTGCCCCGTCCATGTTGGTGGAAATTTAAGAATTTTAAGTGCGCCTTATGGTCGTGAAAATGCGGTACCTTAGAATACCTAGACTTAATCTAAATTAACGGAACTAATTGTTTTCTGGTTATGTGGTGTTTATTTTACCCAGTTCATCCTAGTTTATGTGTTACTGACAAATAAAAGGCTTCTGTTATTAAATTGTATAATTTGACACCATTGTTACAATGCACATGAATTGCTCAGTCTTTTCATTCATCAAAATGTCACTAGTCTGTTTTCTGATAGTGAACAATTGTTCAAAAGAAGATCTTCAAGATGTTTATTCTCACTCCCACTTCAAGTTTACTGGAAAGCTAAGCACAAAACAAAAGAGAATTACACATTGTGTATTTGAAACAATCAGCGTTTTGGCTTCGGAAACTCTGTTTAGATTAATGCTAACAAAACAATGCAAAACGCCATACGTTACATAGCATTGATGTCTTGGTGTTATAACTCTTCAAGCAACAGATATTTGAACACAAATAGTGGAGAAACTCATGTTGACAAATAATATAATAATACTCACAGGCATATATTCTTTATCCTCTGTCAATAAAGAACAATTTTACTCCGGCTTACGGAGGAGTTGTGACCACACCAAAAGGAGCAGTACGATGTCCATTGAATTGAAACCAAAATGGTGGCACAAACTGTGTAGTACTTTACATTATGTTTATGTCACTACTGTATGTTTTTATATAGTACATTAAATATTATAAAGTGTGGGAAAAAACAACTATTTTTAGAGGATGGCTGGAAAAGATTTATGGCATTTCCATTTATCTTAATTGGGAAAGATGAGGAATTTGTATCTCAAGACACTCCTGTATTACCAATAATACTGTTTCTACAGTGGTTAGGAACGTTTTGGGCGTTTGTTGCTTAACTCATAATGACATGAACATGAGCTGACATGTTCAGTCTTAATTTACAAATAAACCCCATTTGAATTCCTGATTCTGCAAGTGAAACACCTTTAAAGCAGTAAGTGTATGAGACTTGCATGGCTCAGGGGGTAGTGTGGTCATCTACCAACTGGAAGCTTGCGGGTTCGATCCTGAGCATGTCGAATTATCCTTGAGCAAGGTGATTAAACCTCCAGTGCTCCTGATGCGGCCTCATCATTAGGTGAATGAGGAGACGGTGTTGAAGTCCATCGAGCACATGGATGGTAGGAACACTATACAAGTGAAAGCCCATTTACTATGTACATTTTGCGTGAGAAATCAGAAGTCTTTATCCCATCCAGAAGACTCATCAGGGGAAATTTCCATGTCAGGAGGAAAGATGTCAAAGTGGCTGTGATCCATTGGGCCATTCAGCTGTAGAAACAAATGGTTTGCTGACATGTGGTCACTCAGACCTGAAGTCACAATTCATCCTGGTTACTGTACTGCTCAAATGTTTGGTTAAAAAAAGTGTCCTGAAACCTAACTCTGATATATTTTCTCTGTAGAGATGTGTCTGTGTACAAAAGATCTCACCTCTCTCTTCAGAGGAGACAGAAGCTTGTGCCCCCTCAATCCCTCCCAATTGAAGCCCTGGAACCATCTGTAGGAAAAGGTCACATGATCCGAATGAAAAAAGTTAAATTTATATTGTACTCTATACAGGTTTCAACATTGGCTGCATGCCCGTCATTATTCAATACATGAACACTGTGAAGGTAATACGTTCTACGGGAATCTTACCAGAAATGCAAACTAGAAAATAAGAGGTAATGGTAAATCATTGCAACTGACAGAAGCAATGTTTTAAGTGGACCTACTTGTGCTTCTTGATGTCAATGATCCCATTCTTTTTGTTCCCCACCCTCTCCACTGGGTTTTGCCTAAGTGTAAGAGAGTAGGATGCATAGACTTTATTTTCAGGCATATTTACACTAAAATGTTTATTATTATTTATAAAACACAACTGATCACAAGATGTCCCCAAAGACTAATACACACATGATGTCTACAGTACAGTGTGTTTCCTTCTCAGACTGATGGTGCTCGCCAGGGGTGGGCTGGGCGTTGGGTGCGGAACCATCTGCCTCTTTTTCGCCTTGATGCCTTTATGGCAATATTTATTTGTTCTGTTTGGCATGTCAGTGTGTGTGTGTGTGTGTGTGTGTGTGTGAGAGAGAGAGTCTGCCTGAAAGCCTGTCTGTGACCTTTCATCAATAAAATGTAATGTAACCCAGCTGAAAAAAATGGTTAAAATTAAACTAATGAAGGTGTTTGAAATAGTGAGCGTGTGGCTAAGAGAGGGGAGGGGCAATGGTGAGAAGAGGGTGCCGAGTTCACATGAGGTCCGCCGAACAGAGCCAAGTCCTCTCGTTTTCTCTGTGTCTCCATGAGATGCACGAGAATTAAATCAGACATTTAAGTTATAGAAAGATAGAAGTTATAGTGTGCGTGTAGTGTGCTTGTACACAGGGTGTGTGATGCAGTAGTGTTGGAGTAGTAGCGCTTATTGACAGAGCATGTTGTATGCCACTTCCGGTTGCTATCTTTTGGTTTCAGCTGCTGCCACTGGCTAGCCTTCTGTTTGCGGGGGTGAAAAGATGAGCCGAGGACGTAAGCCTCTTGCTGGTAGCCACAGCCAACTGCCAAAGACATGGCATGTAGGCCCACTGGTGTGTGGAAATGTCCTGAAGCCCGTCAACCACTACTCCAAATATGGGCAAATAGCTACAGCTATGGCTCAATAGTGAAGACCTTAATGGTGGACCAGGCGGAAGATGGCGGCGATATTAGCATCACAACGGCTGGGAAGGCGGACGAAACCTGCACAAGGATGGGGTCCCCAGTTGTGTTGGCCCCATGCCACTGGATCCTGGCCCGCTCAATGGCCACTGGATCCTGGCCCGCTCAATGACATGGACTGTGTAGAGGCTGACTGCATGCGCACCAGTCTCACCACATAAAAAGATCCCACGCATAGGCGTCCTACCAATCAAGCCATTAACACCCCAGATTCAAAACCCTGCGGCGATCAGGAAGTAGTGACGGGAGCAGGACTATGATGTCTGGCAGCTCCTAGCCACAACCTGGCACACAGGCGTTGGGTCTCTGAATCAGATGCTAAGCTCTTGGACAGAGGCAGAAGGAGCTTTTCGGCAGCTTCATCCACGTCTGAGCAGTCCTATCTAGGATCCACTCTGCTCACCCCACTAGGGGAAGGGTATAGAAAAGGTGCCCCAAACATAGTCTACTTCAAATACCCCTGTCTGGGATGCCGCACCCAGAGGGATTGCCACTATCGCGGTCAGAAACAATTTTGGAACCTGGATTGGTGCACCGTCACGGACAACCAACACATTGAAGTAATATTGCAGGAATTTTGCTCAAAAGTATGTGTGGGTGGCTCTTAAATTGTAGAACTGGGATCTGGAGCTGGCAGGGGCTTTGAGGACAGCATGTTTTCCATCCAGTGCTCCACAGCAGAGGAAAATCCCACCGCTCCTCAAACGTCTCAGCAATTTTCCTCCACTCCTCTGTGGTGAGCACAGCCATGAACTCATCTACGAAGCAGTCCCAAATTGCTGTTGCCACATCAAGGAATATCATGGAGACGGTGGAGACCCCAACACGGAAACTGTTTGCGATGTTGCTGAATGAGTTCCCTGTGGCAAAGTATCTGCAGCATGTAAAATGTTAAATTTGCCAGAGATGTATTGAAACAATCTACATAATAATAATAATAATAATAATAATAATATAAAGTCATTGCTAAAAACACTGGCACCTCACGGGACCATGACTGTATTGTCTTTTATATATATTTACCTGAAATGTATTCTCTCTCTTTTTTTTTTTTGTCCTGTTCGGCTGTTAGGTCAAGCAGAATGGAAAATCTGTATCCCTTTTATGCCGAAACAGTTTTACTGTGTCACAATGGAGTTTTTAAGCTTCCGCTGTGGTATTATAATTGAGGTTTATTGAGAATCAGACTTGATCAGTCGAACAGAACAAAGTTTCTAGAAGGGAGAGAGAAACAAAGACAAAAGACAAAGCACTAATTGTAAACAGGAAGAGGGAAGTAAATCATGACATTATCTACAACAATGAAACATTAAATATGAGTGTTGCAAAGGGCTGTAGTGCTACACCCTGTGAGGGAAGGACAGGACAAGATAGAACAAAACAAGGACAGGAGAAGAAGCATGCAGGACAATGTTAGTGAACCCGACTGTACAACTGAAGTGTGGTGGCATTAATTATGGGAATTATAAAGGTCTACAGGACGAGAGTATAAGTGAGGGGTTACACAAGCGATTTGCAAATTTGCAAGTTATTTGTCGCAGTAAGTGCGTGACCCCACACCCAGTGAAAGAGTCCTAGGGGTGTGTGTCTGTGGATACATGCAAGTGAATTGATACCGTTTTACATGCACAAAGACTGACAGAAGTGTACTGTCATTGCTGTGGCCGCACCGCGGCGGCTGAGGACTCCACCCAATCAATCAAGGGGCGGGATCAGGCCCAGGGGTCCACCCGAGAGCAGCCCGGCAGACGGGACACGTCCCACACCGAGGGACTAAGGGCAGTCCGCCGGCCCCAACGAGGCGCCCTGACAACTGGCCACCCAGTGGCAGCCGCAGGGACCCAATGCCACCCCCCTAGCCAATACCTCCCCCACCCATCCACTGCCACACACGTCCCCCCCCTCCACCCCCAAGAGAGCAAGACGCCCCGCCCCCCTGTTACTATGACTGCCAGGTCATAGTAACAGCCAATACCTCCCCCACACATCCACCGCCGCACACGTACCCCCCCCCCCCCCCTCCGCCCCCAAGGGAGCAAGACGCCCCGCCCCCCTGTTACTATGACTGCCAGGTCCCCGACTGGCAGTCATTGGCCCAACCCCGTGTATCAGTGCCCCCCCCCCCCCCCCCCCCCCCCAGTGGTGCGATGCATTAAAATCTGGAGAGGTCAGTGAGCTGAAGGGGTGGGGGCAGGGCTGCCAGGCACTACTGCTGCTGAACACCCTCCCGATCCCATACCAGGCCCCCAGGAACCATTTGATATGTGTACGTGCCCAGATGTGCTTATTGAGAAAAATATATACAGTGAATGGTGTGAGTGTGTGCTAAGTGAGTGATTAAGAGGCCTGGCTCCTGCAGGTCGGGACCTTTAGGCCGGACAACCACCGACGACGGACAACCACCGACGAGAGGGCCATCCCACCCAGACCCGCAGTACCAACGTCGCCCCACCCCCCCAACACACTCCCGCCAGCACCCACTACCCGCCCCTGAGTGTGGGAGGTGGACCCCCCCAAACCAGGCAGGGAAAAGAATCCCACAGCAGGCCCCACAACCCCCAGGGGATCGCCTAGCTCCCCCATGGGAAGCGGAAGAGGCGACCACGGCGGGACCCAAGGAACGGAGAGAGGACGGGGAAACAGGTCCGAGGAGCGACACGGGGCCCCCGCCGCCCCCACCAGCAGCCAGAGCCAGGCGGGTGCCATCACCTACCGCCCAGCACCTACGGAGCATGGGCGAGTTACCATCACACCACCACTACTCCCCAGGACGTCGCCCCAGTGGTTACCTCCAACTCCCGAGATCAGGAAGGAGTGAAAAAAAGTCCTGCCCCCACATATTCCGGAAAAGCAAACACAGGGACAAGAGAAGATCCCCACAGCATGCATGTGTCTTTTCACCATGCAAACCGATCTAAAATGTGTGAAAATAAAAAAGAAAAAAAGAAAAATAAATAAATAGAATAATAATACAACAACAAGAACCTCGACAACAAAGAATATCGAATTCCATTGTTTACTTTCACATAGTCCTGCTTTTGTTTACTTTCAAATAGTCCTGCTTTTGTCAAATGTCAAATGGCACCATACTCAGGCAAAGGAATCAAGAGTCTAGATTTAGCATGTTGAGAAAAACTGACCAGCTACCTATGTATATGTATAATTGATTTTTTTCGGTCTGCTGATATTTTTTCTAACGCAATATATTCTACGATGAGATTTAGCCACTGAAAGATGTTAATAGCTTGTTTTTCCAGTTTAATAGGATTGTTTTCTACGCGGTAGCTAACGCGACAAGTAATGATTGTGAATATTTATTAGGGAGGTCAATTATGCCTAAGTCGGCAAGTATGCACAATCTTGGGGAAAGTGGAATCCTGTAGTTTAAAATATATGTGAGTTTTTGTTTAACCGAAGACCAAAAGCATTGAATTGGTGTACATTCTCATATAACATGAAAATAGGTGTCTGCGGTATTTTTGGTGCATTGCACGCATATATTAGATGGAGAAAACCCCATTTTATACATAGTGTACTGAGTAAAGTGTGTTCTATGGAGCACTTTATATTGTATAAACTGTAGATTTGTGTTTTTTGTCATTCTAAACATATTGTTACAAATCTGTATCCAGTAGCTACGGTCAGCAGACATGGAGAGGTATTTTTCCCATTTGGTGATTGGTAAGTGCATTTATTTAGTACATGAAATTAATTTATAAACTTGAGAGATTTATTTTACTTTGCAGGAGAAGCTTCATTATTTGATTGACAAACCTCAGCAGTTCGAGGGTGTTCTGGAGTGTTGGTATTCTTTTTTTTTTTTATTGCTGCTTTCAATTTATTGTATTGAAGAAAGTTGGAATGGAATCATTGAAAATAAATAATTTATTTGAGGTAAGGTTTTCATTTTTATTGTAGCTATTCTTCCCAGTAATGATATAGGCAAGTTGTTCCAGTGTCTTAAGTCACCTGAGATTTTTTTCCAGAAGTGCTGTGTAATTTAGATTGGTTAGCTCTGTGAGTTTTGATGAAATATTGATACCTAAATATTTAATGTTTCCTATAGGAATAGGGTACTCTGGGATTTGAGAGTCCATGAATTTGCTGTTATTGGGAGTATTGTTGATTTTGTCCAGTTAATAGAGTAGTCTGATATTTGTGAACATTTTTAATGAGACTGAAGAGTGTCTGCAGAGAATACTTGGGTTCCTGGAAGTAAACAAGAATATCATCAGCATATAGATTGATTTTGTGTTCTGTCACTAGTGAGCAGATACCTTTAATATTAGCATTCTGACGTATAGTGGCAGCAAGAGGTCTCATAAATATTGCAAATAGCATTGGTGAGAGTGGACATCCTTGTCTGGTTCCTCTTTGTAATGTAAAACTTTGTAAGTGATCCTATTTGTGGAGACTGTTGCTTTTGGCAAATTGTATAATGTTGCTATCCAATGTATAATTGAATATCCAAAGCCAAATTTGCGAAAAAAAATAAATAAATCTCAGGTGACTTAAGACACTGGAACAACTTGCCTATATCATTACTGGGAAGAATAGCTGCAAACAGGAAAGCCCAGTTAACTTTATCGAAAGCTTCCTCTGTGTCAAGTAAAATGATCATTGCGTTTAGATTTTTACGCTGTGACATGCTTATTAAATTCAACAGATGTCTGACATGATTTCTGGAACTTCTACCTTTATTGAAGCCTCTCTGGTCATAGTGGATTATCGACAGAAGTACCTTTTCAAGTCTCGCTGCGAGGGCTTTCGAGATAATCTTGATATCTACATTAATCAGTGATAAGGGCCGGTAATTTGCCGGGAGAGTGGGGTCTTTACCTGGCTTTAGTAATAACTTAATTGAAGCTGTGTTTATATGGCTACTAATTCTACATTTATCCTTTATCTCACTGACTGTTCTGAAAAATAGAGGCGCTAGTATTGGCCAAAAATGTTTAATGAATTCAACAGGGATTCCGTCTGGGCCAGGCGCCCATCCCGGTTGCATATTTTTGAATGCGTTATGTAATTCTGTGAAGGCACATCAATGCTGCCTTTAATCTGTGTATTTAATAGAGGGATGTTTAGATCCTTAATAAAAGTTGATGAGAAAAATGTGTATTCTCTTTTTGTACGGTTTTTCAGCCTCCATATGTCAACAAGAACAAAGTCATCCATATACTGCTCTAGTATATTGTGGCCGATTACTATTTTTGAGATTTGAGCGATCTATTAGGAGATTTAGCTTTAGGTTAAAATCACCTCCCATAATAATTGTAGAAGTGGCTGACAAAGTTTAACAAGCGTGAAAAGAGCATCATCTTTATTTGGAGTGTATGCATTGACGATTGTGTAAAGTTTGTTAAATATTGTAGCCTGTATAATTATAGATCAGCCTTCTGGATCTGCTACTGTACTATTTATTGTAAAAAGTAGTCTTTTATGGACTAGTATTGAGACTCCTCTTTGTCTACAGTTATAATAGGCCAAGATAACATGAGTGAAATTAGAGTCAATGAGGCATTTTTCTTCTGACTTAGTAAGGTGTGTTTCTTGTAATAGGAGGAGGTCTGTTTTAAATTTTGTGGTATAATCCATAATCTTAATTCTCGTTGCCTGTGATCGAATGCCATTGACATTCCAAGACACGAATGTTAAGTGTGACATATAATGGGTGTGTTTCATAATTTTAAATAGATTTGGTGCGATGCATTCTTTGTTTTTTTTTTGACAGTTTTCGGGAGATATTGACGAATGTTATTTAGAGAGGGTGATAGAGATGCTATATTTGAGTACTGCAAAGCTAGGGTACATAGAAGGGTAACGAGCAAACACCGAACACAGGAAACAAACAGTGACAAGTGGATAATATGGTGTGTGGTGGTGGTCTGTGGTGCGCAAAAAGAGTTTTGAGCGACTTGTACATTTAGTGTGTGTGGAAGCAAGCAGAGCAGGAAAGGAGAGAGATAGGAGTGAGGATTCATGCTGGTGGCATGCGTGATTCTGTTTTTTTGTTTGTCTAAGCAAAAGTGGAAAGAATGAAACAAAATACAATACATTTTGGACAATTCATAACGACAACAGATCACAAGAAGTACTTATCTAGAAGTGCCAGGGCGTGACGTTGGCATCACGCTAGTTTGCCTTTGTCGTGGAACTCCTTCATCAACAGGTACAAAACTCTACGCCTTTCATTAATCTCCTTGGGGAACTGGTCCCTTTGGATTTTACAAACACTTTTTGCTGAAAGTGTTCAAATTTTGCAATGATGGGACGTGGTCGGTTTCCTGGGCGAGGGTCTACCAATCGGTGGACACGGTGAAAAGTAATCTTGTCGACTGTATCTTGTTGTATCTGGAGCGCGGACATCATAAACTTTTTAATCTGCTCCTCGGGGTCTTCCAGAGCATTGTCTGGAATTCCTGAGAAAATGAGGTTGTCACGCATGCTTTTTGATTGAATGTCCAACGTAGTTTCTTTCATGAGTTTATATTCCAGTTTTATATTATTTCAGAGTTTGTAGTTCTGCTGACATTGACATCATGTTTGATCGAAGCGCAGTATTATCTAATCTTAGCTCCTTCACTTGTTGTTACGTGAATTCCAAGCTCTTTCTGAGTTCGGTGATCTCCTGGAGAAGCAAATCAAGTGCAATTGACAATTTCTTTCAGTTATTTAGTTGTTTAGTTATTTCAACATCATTTTTGATACATTTATTAGCGTTGTAATAAACCTGTTGAGTGTGACTCAGTAGATATCATGAATATTGATTTATTGTGACACCCCAATTAATATCGACACAAAACTGACACTCACCGGAGACAAATGGACAGGCAGCTGAGATGGAACGCTGCGGTTAAGATGTTTGTACGGAAATCCTGGGACCAATTAGAGCCAACAGGTCGTCAAACTGGGCACAGGTTAGCCTCATGTAGCACTGGAAGGTGCAGTCATCCAGAAGCAGCTCCTGGAGAAGACGGTGAAATTCACCAAGCTGCGTGCACCTCTGGATGTTGTTGTGGACCCAAGCATGACGGTGTTTGGCATTCTGAAGACGTTTGGACTTCCTCAACGAGTACAGAGTCACAATACAGGTCAGATCGTCGTCCATTGCTGCTTGTGTATGCCGCATATTCCATGTTTGTGGCACGAATGAAGCAAATGCGCATTCAATGTGTTTTTTTACTCCCGCGATCAAACTCAAGCGAGGGATGCCAGGGGAAGCGAACTTTTGCGTTCGGTATGAACGTAGCATAACACCTGAGTGATGATCAGTGCAGATGACTGCTGGACAGACCACCGTCTTATCCGCTCCATCGTGTGCATCGGTCTCGTGGAAAAGCAGGAAAGCAGAGGCGACCAACAATTGATCAACATTGAACAAATGGATGACACACCGTTCAACAAAAGCTCCAGGCCATCCTTAGCACTGCCTTACCCAACCAATATCCAGAAGATATTGAAGAACACTGGGACCTGCTAAAGTCTGCGACCATTGACTCCTGCAGACCCACCCTTGGTTATATAACCAAAATGCATCAAGGCTGGTATCATGCGAATGACACCGAAATCCAGCAGCTCATCAACATTAAGCAACAAAACTTCATAGCTTGTTCAAAATAACACAAATTGCAGTTTTAAAAGAGAATCCCATGCCAAGGCAAAGCAAATCACAAGTTAGGCAACTAATGAACGAGTGGTGGACAAACAAGGCACTGGAGATCCAGCAGCTTGCTGACTGCGGGGACACGAGAGGTTTATTTGTTGTATGACCTGAAATACATGAGGAACATTTTCTTTCAAAAATTCTGCCCTCTGTGGCCGAATCGTGTATCTCTATTTTGATTTTTAAGAATCCACCGCTCCCAATGAAAAACAACCAATCAGAGACAGAAGGCGTAGGTCATTATTATGCACTCGTGGGCACACACCCACACGGCCTCGCGCCGTTACACTGTTACCTGTAACGTTGGGCTTGAAATATCAACCTCCGGTTAGCTAGTTAAAAGGAAGGAATTGGACAGATTCTGAAACAAAACAAGGGTGAATCTTAAAGCTTCAAACTGATAAAATTTAGGGCTCTATTTTCGTAGACAGCGGCTTCTGCGGCGGGGCACAAATGTTGGCGGGCTCTGATTTTCATGCCAACCCAAGGCTCTCTGTGTGTGCTTGCCAATTAGGTGAATTTGATTGGGGCACAGACAGACAGATACTGAGGTCCGTGGACATATTTAAGTCGCCAGCGGGTATCACCAGCTTATTTTGTATTCAATAAGGGTAGTCACTCACATGGTCTGATTCCGTTGAGATGTCAGTTAATTGTGCCACGTTTAAAGGGAATGAAAGGAGCCGCTTTGATTAGCGGAGAATGAAGACTCCGACTGTGGCGCTGCCCGCCCAGTCTCCGATCCCTCGGGCTTAGATCAGGAGTGTTATGAATATAAAGTTGAGATATTTTATTTTTGTACGACCGACAATTCTTAATTGTTGATTGTCTCACTTTACACTGTACAAAAACACAAATCATCATCATCACGGATTTATTGAGAGCAGAAAACCAATGCGATGCTGTGGATCGAGAAAGTGAGGTGGACCACCTTCTAACCTCAAGATTTGATCATTTTTGTTTTGAAAAGAGAAGAATTTTTTTAAAAATTTTGTGTGGATGTCTGTGGTTCATCTCCTAGTGCCGTGTAATAGGTCAATAGCAGGCAGAGCAGAAACACACTAGTCACACACACATCCTTTCAGCTCTATACTGTACAAAGTGCATAGTGCAAAAAGTTATATAGTAAAATATGTTTTTCAGATATTTCAATCTCTTCTTCCATGTTCCCCCTTTTAACTTTGAAAACCTGCCCCTGGTCTCAGCACACCCTTTCTGATGTAAATAGACCGTGATGTGTGATGTCACAAACATAACATTCAGCCAAAAGACTTGTTTTGGCTCACTTCTGCATTGCCAGATACATGCAGGAACTATGGTGGCCCTTGAGGTGTAAAACAGACTTGGACAGATAGGGAGCACTACAGCACCACAGTAAGTAGTTCTCAGTTTCAAAAATGTTGATGGTGACCCGTACTATACAGTTATTTACTGTAATAATGCCACTGAGTATTATTACCCTATCCGGGTCCATACTTGCAGAGTCTCCTGATGAGGTCATCGGGACGCTTGCTTATTCTCTTTGGGAAGTCCACCTTTTCAATGCCATAAAGGACCATTGTGTAGATCTTTATCGGGTCTGATCCACCAAATGGGGGACTGGAGAGAAAATATATTGTCTGTTCATTGCAAAAATGCTTCTTTCTATTTGGCAATTACTGTTCAAAACATTGTCTGCTTCTTATGCAAAAATGTAAGTATTTAATATTTTATCATCACATCATAGCCTAAGAGAGCATCATTTTTTCAAAAATGTTAAAGCAATACAACTGCACACAGACTAATACATTTTAGTCAAAGAAAGCCATCCTGCTGAGAGGTAACAAGATGGATTGTAATTCTATTTGTTGAGATGATGTGCAATCCTGGACATATCACATGAGGAAATGTTTGGTCGTTTTACCTTTGCACTTCTCCTTTAGGTGTTTATTCCAAGCTATGGCCAATCAGGCAGTAATATGCAATCTCACTCACATTACTGTGACCAGCATACAATGTTAACACAATCAGGCTATTGTAGTCATTACCATTACTCTCTCAAATACAAACAGCACAAAACGGGGGGGGGGGGGGGGGGGGGGATATTTGACCTTGTATGTGCAAATGCAGGGTATGAACCCTAAATGTCTTGTTTAGCTAAGAACACAAAGACCATGCTTTCATGGAGGATTAAGGCAATCGGAAAGGATAAACAAAAAATGTTCAAAAGCTTTTTGCTTCCTATCCATTTTCTGAGCAATAAAATGACTAGACTTTACAAAATATGAAGTTCAGCTTTGCCATTGGACATTTAATTATCTGGCTACTTATACTTTATAGACATTGTGTTTTCCCTCAACCAACGTTTGACAGTTTGGTTATTTAGATCTTTGGTCACTATGGATAGGAGCAGTTGAATACCTAAGGGTGATCATAAATGTTATCTTACTCCTAAACAGTGTGCCCCCCCCCCCACTTCTGAAATCATGGCTACGTCCCTGCCTTAAGCGAAAAAACAAAACAAAACAAAACAAATAAACAAGCATAGACATAAGTATAAAATTATTGAAGAAAAGCACATAAAAACAAATAAATTAAAACAAACAAAAGTAAAAACAAATAAAACACATACATACTGTACATAATGTACAGAGATTTCGTAAATAAAAATCAGGCATCGGTTTAGTTTGTGTTCAAACAGAAAATAAATGATAAAAGCAACTGGCCTGTAAAAGAAAATGATGGTACCCTTAACGTAATATTTTGGTGCACAAAATTTGGGGCATCCACCGCAATAAAAGTATTTCTGTAACTTTCAATGAGACTTGTACAATAGTCAACAGGTATTTTTGCCTGCTCCTCATTCGCAAATTGCTCCAGGATGGTTGAAGAGGGGCTCCTCCAGACAGTTTCTCCCCACCCTAAAATTCTGTTGGACAACAAAATACAACCCCAATTCCAATGAAGTTGGGATGTTGTGTTAAACAGAAATAAAAACAGAATACAATGATTTGCAAATCATGTTCAACCTATATTTAATTGAATGCACTACAAAGACAAGATATTTAATGTTCAAACTGATAAACTTGATTGTTTTTACCAAATAAGATTTAGAATTGTATGGCTGCAACATGTTTAAAAAAAGCTGGGACAGGGTCATGTTTACCACTGTGTTGTATCACATTTTCTTTTAACAACATTCATAAAACGTTTGGGAACTGAGGACAGTAATTTTTGAAGCTTTGTAGGTAGAATTATTTCCCATTCTTGCTTGATGTACAGCTTCAGCTGTCGTATTTTACGCTTCATAATACGCCACACATTTTCAATGGGAGACAGGTCTAGACTGCAGGCAGGCCAGTCAAGTACCCGTACTCTTTTACTAAGAAGCCGTGCTGTTGTAACACGTGCAGAATGTGGTTTGGCATTGTCTTGCTGACATAAGCAGGGGCGTCCATATAAAAGACTTGGATGGCAGCATATGTTTCTCCAAAACCTGTATGTACCTTTCAGCATTAATGGTGCCTTCACAGATGTGTAAGTTACCCATCCCATTGGCACTAACACAGCCCCATACCATCACAGATGCTGGCTTTTGAACTTTGCGTCCATAACAGTCCGGATGGTTCTTTTCCTCTTTTGACACGACGTCCACAATTTCCCAAAACAATTTAAAATGTGGACTCGTCGGACCACAGAACACTTTCTTTATCAGTCCATCTTAGATGAGCTCTGGCCCAGAGAAGCCGGCGGCGTTTCTGGGCGTTGTTGATGAATGGCTTTTGCTTTGCATAGTAGAGTTTCAAGTTGCACTTACGGATGTAGCGCCGAATTGTATTTACTGACATTGTATTCCTGAGCCCGTGTGGTGATATCCTTTACACGTTGATATCGGTTTTTGATGCAGTGCCGCCTGAGGGATCGAAGGTCACGGCATTCAATGTTGGTTTTCGGCCTTGCCGCTTACATGCAGTGATTTCTCCAGATTCTCTGAACCTTTTGATGATATTATGGGCCATAGATGATGAAATCCCTCAATTCCTTGCAATTGTACGTTGAGAAACATTGTCTAAACTGTTCGACTATTTTCTCACACACTTGTTAACAAAGAGGTGAACCTCGCCCCATCTTTGCTTCTGAATAACTGAGCAATTCAGGGAAGCTCCTTTCGTACCCAATCATGGCACCCACCTGTTCCCAATTAGCCTGTTCACCTGTGGGATGTTCCAAACAGGTGTTTGATGAGCATTCCTCAACTTTCTCTGTGTTCCAGCCATCAAATTTAAATTTTAAAAAGTTTATGATTATTTTCTAAAAACAATAACGTTTATCAGTTTGAACATTAAATATCTTGTCTTTGTAGTGTATTCAATTAAATATAGGTTGAACATGAGTTGCAAATCATTGTATTCTGTTTTTATATATGTTTAACACAACGTCCCAACTTCATTGGAATTGGAGTTGTACAGCAGTGTCTGAGTTTCATTATTAATTTTAACTAATTAAAAAAATGATTTATATCAGTGATCATAATAAACAGGAGAAACGGCATGTAAAAACATCCCTGGAAAAGCAAATGTTTGTTTAACTAGAACCATACATGAATACGAACTTGGAACACAGTGGAGACATTTCACAATTTTTTTTTTTACTTGTGTGGCAAACTTTAATTTCTTATCTCCGGTGACTATAGACTTGTTTCTCCTCCGAACACATGAAATATTCTTGGGAATTGATAGGTAAGACTAATAAAGCCACCACATTGTAAAAGTCACAAGTCATTCACACACTCACTCAGCACCAGCAACAACTGGGGGTTCAGTATCTTACTCAAGGATACTTTGACAGGGCTGGGGAACCTGCAAACATTAGCACTTATTCCATAGTTCTGGACTTAAAAACAATGTCTGCAGAAATAAATCCCCACAAAATAGACTGAGATGCCATATTTGATTCTCAGCCAGATTTTGGTCTGTCCACATTTAGGTCGAAAGCTGCGTGACAGACATATCAGCCTGCTGAGGTCATCGACATAAGACCATTTCCTAATACTAGTAAGTCTTGTTGGTTGCTTCACAAATCAATAATATTGGTCCCTCCCCACGTCGTAAGGAAATAACTTGAGAACTATTAACGCTCTTGAATGCTCAAAATGTCTGACAAATGTTGTAAAACTCAGGGTAGTTCCTCGTTCTGCCGAAGCTGTGTGTGGTAACTGTCACCTATGAAAGTCTGGATGTGTTTTTTGACAGTAATGAGTAAAGATAGTGAGGGGTGATACATTGGAGTAGGTTTGTTTTGTTAAAATTGATCGCCGTAATGCTTCGTTGCAGAAGGAAGCCCTATTAGCCAAATCAGTTAAGTGCGTGCTGATTAATTTCTGCCTAATACACGGGTTTAGTCAGCTCATTGTTGCACTGATTGCATTACTCATGAGTCACAGACCTTTGAATAAGAGTTAGGGAAGATGTGACACAGGTGTTTTGTGAAGTTAAAGGCTTTTTGTACACCGTGTGTTGATGGGCATGGCTGGCTAGCATCGTGTTCGTACATTAATCAATGACAGCGTAATAAAATAGGATTTTTTTTTAGCATATTAAATTACTGATTCAAAATACTTTTGAGGTGCTGTTGTGTTGCTGTGAGTATGTAACTTTAGATGATAGCAATATAAGGTATAATTCCAACTTGAACAAAACGGTGTTTGGAAACTCAAGCAAGATTAAGTTTTTATTTAATTTTCTGAAAAGTTTTCATTTTGGAGGTGCGAGGATTCTGCCTGACAGCGACGTCATACAGTATAAAATATGAGTAAATACTACTACTTTATAGTATAGTAGATTCCTTTGACTACAAAAAGCTATGCAGCGAAATGGTCTCCAGTTCTGTCGATGACATCACACCAAGACATGGCGGCGTAACGATTTTGGCGATGTAAAAGGGGTGTTCCCAGGTCAATTAGTTATTTCCCGATCTCTACAAAACGTAATGACGTGACTGGAAACGACTGCCAGTTTCATTTTCTTGACCAAAAATACAGTACAGAAAGAAAACCTTTTAGTGAACTATAGGCCATCTGGACGCTACAGGTCCTTTCAGGTTGAGAGACAACCACTCTACCACCTGAGCCACTCCACTGATTACATAAGAATACATATTTGCAAAAGGCAGATCACAAGATCATCTACTGGCTTACTTGCCCGTTAGAAGTTCAAATATGAGGATTCCTAAAGACCAGCAGTCAGCTCCAAAGTCATGGCCTTTGTTCATGATGACCTCTGGGGCCACATACTCTGGGGTCCCACAGAATGTCCAGGTCTTCTTTCCAAGACCAATCTTTTTTGCAAACCCAAAGTCTGCCTGAGAATACAGAAAATAGAAAATGTGTCAATAGTGAAAAACAAATCAAAGATCATTTACATTATATTTTAAACTTATAACTTACCATTTTGACATAACCTTTTGCATCAAGGAGAAGGTTTTCGGGTTTGAGGTCTCTATATATGATACCCATGGTGTGAAGATAATCAAAAGCCTCTAAGACACAACCTATGCAAAATCTGGCTGTCGGTTCATCAAAATAATTCCTACGAGAAAAACATTTATGTTCAGAGGAATCAAATATTCCTAAATAAAAATTTTTTTTTAACTTGGTTCTTAACCCCTGCGACTTGGGTCTTTGCCTTCAGTATGGCGCTACAGTGTCTTCGATCTCATGCTTGATGACAGTTCCTGTGATACATTATCTGGACCTGTCTATCTGTCTTACTACTGTATTTCTAGTAGTACGGTTTATGACCAAGGTGATAGAAGTTTTTCCTGTCAACAACAAGGGTGACGGATTGCAATTATAAATTCTCCTTTTCCTCAAAATATTCTGTGCAAATAAAAATTTCATCTTAACAAAATAAACAAGAGCAGCCCAAAACTTTAATAAATTAATTTCCTGCTAATGACTGGGACTGTTTCGATCCTTATATAATAATAAATAAATAATAGCTCTATTTCAATCTTTTTAACAATCACACTATCCCTTTCTTGTGTTTCACAAATGTATGTCACCAGCTCAAACTGCTCAACCTCTTTGGTTCAATTACTATTCAGACATCACCGTATTTTTTTAAAAACTCCTTTTGTCATCCACTTGAACATTGTTTCATTTCTCAACCCCTTTGGTGTTAGATGATAGACTGTTAAGATGTGAATTGCTCAGAAGTTGTTTACCAACACCCACCCTGCACCTCTTCTGATTGATTTGTAATGTCTGTGGGTTGGGCGGGTTTATGTGCTGTCCAATAGAGATGCCTGATGCTAAACCGCGACTGAGGATGAGCCTCTCTCAACTGACCCCACAAAATGGCCATCACCTCTGACGAACAGCATTTGCAGACATTTGGCTCGTAACAAGTAAGGTACCAGCAAACTTCGTTTTCCCCGAGAATGAACGTAATGGGAGAAGTTGTCATCATCAGTATTTCAAGAGGGTACTGACGGTAGTGAAAATGCCATTAGGGGATGGCTGGTGTATTCCCAACACAGAAACAGCCTCTTCTGTTGAAATTGAAAGTTTTTTTTTTCCATTTTCCTAAAAGGAATATACACTTACCAACCTCAGGAGTGGCAGGTAGGGCACATGCAAGCACTTTCTAATCCCACATGAAAAAAAAACACCCGAACACAAAGGCCATGAAAACATGAAAAGAGCCATCTGTGAGGTTAATGAGGGTGGGTGGGTGGTGGGGGGAATTGATAAGCAGGTGATGGACGTTCTGGAGGTTGTGAGGGAGAGATGGAGAACAGTGCTGACACAGCTCACTGCTATTGTGCAGTTACTGGCAGTTCGGAACAGAAAAACATTTCACACCATTGAATGGGAAATGAGGTTGAACTTCACATTCACACCAGCAACCTTGGTCGCAATGTCCAAAATTATTATGTCCAAAATTATTAAATTAACATGCAGCAGTTCCGATACTTTCACAAATTCATACATAGTCATTAATATCTCTGAAATAAAACCATTTATTTTGCTGTCTGCTATTGTGTGACTATAAAATGGCTGCATCATCATGTAAAATGCATATTAAGCAATAGGAGGAAAATAATATATATATATCCAAAAATGTAATTATTGTCTTCAGAAAACATCTCGCAAAACATTAAACCTCATTTCGGACACCTAACGATAGTTTTTCTTCTTTTTGAGAAACGATTGACTTATTGATGAATAACAACTGACGATAATTCAAATACTCACATAAGTTAAATTAATTGATTTTCAAAAGGAAATTCAGTGGGCCGTGTCTTTACCGTTATTGATCAAATTACTGTATATAAAAAAAGACTCACATCCTTCTTCTTTCAAAACATGTTAAAGGTACCCTGTTTTTCTCTTGAGTGATAGAAGTCATCACGTGCAGGATCAAGGGCAACAGACTCTTCACATCAACCTGTCTCAAGCCTTTTATATCTGCAATTGGATCCCCATCATGATCAGGCCGGTAACAGTTGACGCTTCTGATTGATGAAATTGGCAATAACATTTCATTTTCAAGCACCACCTGTTGCTTTGGATTGAGCTTGACAGGCAGCACAATAATGTTCACACACAGGTGATTCTAAGCACCATTGGTTTGGAGTAGGGGTATGAAAATGTCTTTCCATAAGTGTCTCAGACTGCAAAAGGAATTAGCACTCAGACTCACATGTCACGCAGCACAGTCCACAGCTCTCCTCCAAGACACACCTCCAACAGCATGTAGACATATTTATTGTCGCGAAATGTTCGGAATAGCCTAAAATGAAACAAAAGAAGGTTGATATCTCCATTTGGAAACAATAATAGGCTTCTATTAATTTACACCAATTTCTATTCTAGTGATTACAAATGTGATAAATAAACTAAAACATTAAGCCTACCTAGATGCTGAACACAACAAAACTGAGTGAGAGGAGTGTGGGAAAGTTGAAAGGTAGACTTCACATTTTGGCTGAACTTATCTATCTGAAAGACTGCTTACACAAGGCTTTTGTTCTATAAAGTCATAGTCAAGATAAATTTCCGCACAGCACTGGGATCCCAAAGAGCAGCATTCTGCAGCACACTCCTTAGCAACTCAATAGAGAATCCAGCCTATAGAGCAGCCCACATATTCTCCTCTGCTTTTTTTCTACTGGGCGTATTCTCTTTTTTAGTTGTAGATCAGTGCCCAAGTGAACTCGAATAGTATGTAAACAAATAGGTACATATTCCGTCCCTTTCTCAAAATTGCGATTTATTAAAATAATACAATTGTGAAAGGTGCTCACCTGATGATAAATCCCGAGTTGGTTTGCTGAAGGATGTTCTTTTCTGAGTAAATGTGTTCCTGCTGTCTGGTGTCCACGACATGCTTCTTCTTAATGCATTTCAGAGCAAATGTAGTGTCCTCATCCTTTAGTTTCACCTGAGACACAGTAATCGGGGTCAAAGAAAACTATGAACTCAACAACAGGCGGTCCCATACAGGAAAACGGATACAAAAGAACCTGCTACTCTCCTGTTAATCTTTTTAATATGTCATCCTTCCAGCTACTGTGTACTGCTTCGCACAATTTGGTTTTCAATTAACATGCCTTTACATAAGAACAATGCTCCAAAGTACAGAAATGATGAGACTCTGGCCAGTGAATCTATGCACTGACCATCACTTCATCAGGGTGATGAAGTGATTGAAGTTGCTTTATTGGTGGTGTCCTGTTGGCCAGGCCGTTCTCAGGGGAGCCCCTGGGCGTGCCCTCCCCTCTTGGCTAGTGGGGTGGGGTCCTCCGTCGCCATTGTGCTAGCACGGCAATTCAAGGACACCTCTGACGTTTATTGTGCATGCGAGATTCTGTCAATTCCCTTGCATGTGTCCACAGAGGGTGTGGGCCACTCTCTAATGGCTATAAACAAATAATGACCTTGCAAACTTCTTGGAATGTCCCATCACTTGCACTCCATTTCGAAAGATGTTTACAATGTACGTAGCCACTCTAACCACACTCCAGTCGCACAGCCGGGTCCACTACCCTTTTTCTGCTCCTTTCCTTTCCTATCCCTGTCCTGTCCTACATTGTCTTGTTCTTCCCTCACAGGGTGTAGCACCACTGTCTCGAAAAAACTCAAACCCAATTTGAGATTTTAGTATGTGTCACGTTGAGAGCGAGAGACAAGGCGGGACAGAACAAAATCGGGTGAGGACAGATGCGTATGAGCATGCGTATAATGCTTTATTTTGTTTGCTTTTCTTACCGCTAGTGTCCTGTCTTTTCTTGTTCATACAGAATAAAAAAATCCACTGTTGCACAGTCAAGCTGTTATGGCATAAAAGGGATACAGATCCTCCACTTTGATTGACGTAGCAGCCGTTATGAGTATATGAACACATTTGAAAAACGCCTTTCATCTTACTGTAGTACAAACACCAATGAAAGGAGAAAAGCCTCACCCAACTCTCTGAATACACAATTTCAAGCTAAACCCAAGCCGGTCCATGGTGCAAAAAAAAGTTTGAAAGTCCGCTGATCTCGAGCACAATAGGTACATCCCGTTTTAACTGACAGACCTCCAAACATGCATTGTGTCATTAGCACAGTATTTTAAAAAAAATTACATTACTGTTATTGGGTTTATTCATACATAATAATAAAATAACATGCTATCCTTCAAAGTGTAGCTGGAGTGGCCTGCATGTCCCAACCAGTCGACCACACACTGCATCCGCTACATAAGTCCTTTTAAAGTGTTCTCTATCTTTTTTACGGATTTCTATGACATTCACAAGTATGAGTAAAAGTACACATTTTCACCAAGAGAAGAAACAAAAACTCAGGAGGCCAAGATAATTGTAAGTACAAACACAGAACAATGTCCAAACAACAATCCCAAAAGGACCCTGACAAGAATAGCACCATATAACCGAGCAACAGATGGTAGTAATGTAGGAGGTGTTGCTGCTTTCATCAACAAACTGGTCTTGTCACATGATCCAGGTCAACAGCGCCAAGAAGGTAGCACATTGGTCGAGATACTTGGTGATATCTTACTATTGCTTGGATAAGAAAAACGACCTCCAAACACTTGTGGTCTGGTTAATGACCTGAGGACTCAAAATTGCTCGTAGGTGTGAATGTGAGCACGAATGGTTGTTTGTTTCTATGTGCCCTGTCATTGGCTGGCGACCAGTTCAGCGTGTACCCCGCCTCTCGCCCGAAGTTAGCTCGGATAGGCTCCAGCACTCCCGCGACCCTAGTGAGGAGAGGTGGTACAGAACACGGATGGATGGAAGGATAGAAAACAGAGAGCCTGACTTTCAGAGAACATGTTAACATCACGTCTTCCACAGACCCCCATCAGAAAGTAATGGTGATGTGATGCGTTAGAAAACTCTTCAACCTGATGAGACATTGCAAATAAATAGTACATTGATGTGGAATTTCAATCAAATGTAGTTTACCAGCTCCACTCGTCCAAATCCTCCCATGCCCAATGTCGCTATCACCTCCAACTGCTGGAAAGGCTGATTATGTGGTAGTAGGACAATCCTTTCCTTTAACCTTCTCAGCTCTTGGGCTTCTGCAGAATCAATCTGTGGTGAATGTGGCCTGAAACGGGAACACGACAGGTTATATTTAAATATTTTCCTGTATATATTGCTTTATTTGGATCCTGGGGAAGAATTTGAATGTGTTACTCAGCCCATGAGCAGTAATATTTATTCATTTGCCTCTCAGTTAATTTGCTTTTGCGAGTTTATATGTCCTCTTGCACTCACAGGGCATTCCTCCTCTCATCACTCCTGGAAAGTTCTTCTACATATTCCTTCAGGTAAGCTTGAAGTTCCTCGTAGGTTCCCACCATCTGGTTAAAGTTGCTGGAGAGAAAATGTAACTTTTCACTAACGACTCCACACGATGTGTTCAAAGATCAATCCATGTCGAGCACCTGTAACATTTCAAACCGTTCAATTTAATCAAATACTGCCCTTTGTATTCTATGCATCATGATAATAGTGTGGGATGGCTGTCTTACCAGCACTGTGCCCCTGTGCGCAAAGCAAGGTTTAGGGGAGAAGAACTTTACTGGACTTCCAAGGAAATACTCACACAAATATTTAGGATGATCAAACTCTATTGTAATTTGTTGTCTTGGCAATATTGTCTTATTAAAGGCAACACAAAATTAATACCAAAGTATAGCTTTATGACTGTGGACGTATTTGTCAACCACATTCACCAATTATTATTCCTCCTATCCTCTCTGCTGATATTCAGCCCACTTCAGTAATTGAACAAAGAAAAGAACAGTTACGCTCCTTGATCTTGGCATATCTCATTTTATTTTCTGTAAGAAATGTAGTTACAGTACATGTAGCAATATTTTATTTTTGATTTGGTTTTTTTTTTTTACTTCAGATGGCGAACATCACGTTCCTGTTGGTGAAATTTTACGGTGTGATTAAAAAAAAAAGAAAGAAATGTTGAAGTGAAAGCTATTACTCACTCCCGGTCCACCACTAGACAATGCGTGTCATCCTCATTGCAGATGATGTTGGCTGAGCGAAGATCTTCACTGGAAACATTAATCAACATATTAGCAAAACAAATGCAATTTCGAGTCATCAAATAACCAAACCTACATTTTGTGGGAGAAAGCCAGAGTGCACGAAGAGTACATGCAATCTCAACACAGAACCTTCTTGCTGTGAGGCAGATAAATGGCTCAGGAAGCGAAACATATGAACAGATAAGTAATAAATATGGTCACAGACCTGATGAGAGCTTTCTCTCCAAAGTAGTCTCCAACTCCAAGGGTCTTGATTTGCTGAGGCTCAGCAAAACCTTCCGTGCTTTGTGTCACAATCACCTACAGATCGCCAATAGTACATTTTCCAAATCAGTGTTTGCCGGAGGGTACATCAACTAACGTTCAACAATAGATGTGTGAGGATAAAGTCTATTGACACAATGAGTAAGCTACAAACAGAGAGTACAAATGGAGTAAGTTGCTGACAGAAGCATTAAATGTCAATGTTTTTAAATCCAGGTTTTAAAAAAAAAAACATTTCTCATGGTTATGATTATTTGAGAGAATTTCCATTTTTAAATGATCTGTTTTGCACTGTACCTTTCTTATCTTTATTTATATATTTCCTCTTAGTTTTTTAATGTTTCAAGATGTCTTTTATTTTCTTTGACTTTATTTTTAAATGCTTTTATTCATGTAAAGCACATTGAGTTACCTTCCGTGGGAAATGCGCTAAATAAATAAATTTGCCTTGCTTTGCAGTACGACAGTAAACTGCCAACCTATATAGGCTTTTGAGGCCCCACATGCAGTGTATTGTACTGTATCACTTTTTTTCAACCAAAAAAAAAGATAGTCACAGACAAGGGGAGAAAAAAAAATGTCGCTTCATTATGGAATGGCGATTCAAAATTAATTTCACTGCAAAACCAGTGCCCAAGCGATCGACCTCTCATGAAAACTAGTTACCGAACCCCGCACAGTGCGCGGTAGTTCACTCGGGTACGGCTGCATCGCTGGGCGTGCGGGAGGCATAAAGGTAATCTTATTTTAACTTGCACAGCCTTGTGGCAGCATTAAGGAAGTATGTACACACATGCACAAGGAAAATGCAGACCAATCATGTGTATTGCAACACATCCATCCATCCATCCATTTTCAACACCGCTTATCCTGGTTAGGGTCGCGGGGCGCTGGAGCCTATCACAGTTGACTTCGGGCGAAAGGCGGACGACAGCCTGAACTGGTCGCCAGTCAGTCGCAGGGCACATATAGACACGGACAACCATTCGCACCCACATTCACACCGTCACTGAGTGGGAACTGAACCCACGCTGCCTGCACCAAAGTCAGGCGAGTGTACCACTACACCATCAGTGACTCTGCAACACATCCCATTTGATAAAACTCCATGCATCCATCTGTTTTCTTCCGCTCATCCGAGGTCAGGTCGCCGTGGCAGCAGCTTAAGCGGGGTAGCCCAGACTTCCCTCTCACCAGCCACTTTGTCCAGCTCTCCCGGAGTGATCCCGAGGCATTCTCAGACTAGTCGAAAGGCGTAGTAGTCTCACCAGCATGTCCTGGGTCTTAGCGGGGCCTCCTCCCGGTGGGGACGTGGCAGGAACACCTCTCCGGGGATGCGTCCAGGGGGCATGCTAACCAGATGCCGGGGGCAACTCATCTGGCTTCTTTCGATGCGGAGGAGCAATGGCTCGACTGAGCCCCTCCAGGACGAGCCTCTCCCACTATCTCTTCGGGAGAACCTAGACACCCTGTTGAGGAAACTCATTTCGGACGTTTGTATCCGCGATCTTGTTCTTTCTCTGGAGTGCAGACCAAACTCTGACACTGGTTGTACAGGGACCAACCATCCCGTATTAAGGGTCTGGTACCCCATACTCCCGGAGCACTCTCCATAGGACTCCACAGGGGACACGGTTGAACGCCTTCTCCAAGTCCACTAAGCACATGTGGACTGGTTGGGTGAACTCCCATGCACCCTCGAGGACCCGGCTAGGTGTGAAGGGCTGGTCCACCGATCTACAGCCAGGACAAAAACTACCCTGCTCCTGCATGATCTGAGATTTGACTTCCCGACGGACCCCCCCTCTTCAGAACCTCTGAATAGACCTTACCAGGGAGGCTGAGGAGTGTGATCCCCTGTAGTTGGAACACATCCGCCAGTCTGACAATTCACAGGCACTGAGATTCACAGGCACTGACAATTCACAGGCACGAGATATTGCAGAGGTGTGTCAGCCAGGGCGCATCCCATCAAACCCTGGGGCCATGCCACCGAGGAGCTTTTTAGTCACCTCGGTGACCTCAATCCCAGACATAGGAGAGCCCATCTCAGAGTCCCCAGACTCTGCTTCCTCAAAGGAATGTGTGTCGGTGGTATTGAGGTGGTTTTCAAAGTATTCAGCCCACTGACTCATAACATCTCGAGCTGAGGTCAGCAGCACCCCATCCTCACCATACACAGTACTGACAGTGCACTGCTTCCCCCTTCTGAAAGACCGAATGGCGGACCGGAATTTCCTCGTAGCAGGAAGTCGTTCTCCATGGCCTCACCAAACTCCTCCCATGCCCGAGTTTTTGCCTCGGTGACCACCAAAGCTGCGTTCCACTTGGCCAGCTGGTATCCATTGGCTTCCTCCGGAGTCCTACAGGCCAAAATGGCCTGATAGGAGACCTTCTTCAATGATAAAACTCATCCAATCAATTGATTGTTCAGAAAAGCTTTGCCAGTGGCTCAAGTGGGTGGGTGTGAGTGTTGAGGACAAAAATAAGTCCAAGGAACAAGTTCAACGGGAACAGAAAATGCTTTACATCAAGAATCAGAAAACACAAAAGGTGGTGATTAGTTCTTTTGTTTTTTTTTGTACTGTTCGGCTGCTAAGCAGAATGGAAAATATGTATCCCTTTCATGCCGAAACAGTTTTATTGTGTCACAGCGGAGGAATCAGCAAACACAAAAAGTGGTGATTAGTTCTTAACATTAATCCAGTTTATATCGGAAATGTTTTTACAAATGTAATTAATCAGCAAAGAATGCAGCAACTACAGCAACTACTGCTGTTTACTGTTTATGGTTTACTTTAAAATTTGCAGGCACTTTAGAATGCTTTGTTCAACAACACTTGATACTGTGAAACGTAAATTCAGAAATATTTATGAACTCTTCCCGTTCATTGTTAAAATAAATATTGTTGTTTAAGTACAATAAAAGATACATTTTGCTTTTTTTTATTT
This sequence comes from Phycodurus eques, assembly GCF_024500275.1. Classification (NCBI taxonomy): domain Eukaryota; kingdom Metazoa; phylum Chordata; class Actinopteri; order Syngnathiformes; family Syngnathidae; genus Phycodurus; species Phycodurus eques. The sequence goes on from NC_084535.1 coordinate 27,400,306, forward strand.
TAGACGTTGATTGGTGATGAAAAAAATATCTAGGAATAAATTATAATTAACATACAGTACATTATGATCTTCCAGAACTCGGCGTGATGACATTTTCCAAAGTTGGATCACATTAGCTTTTCTGTTTTGAGGATCCCTAATTTAGATCCCGATTTTCAGTTGTGTAATTGATGTAATGCTGTTCCCCTTTTGACTACACTCCCTCACAAGAAAAAACATAAAATATTGCTATTTGTTTCTTAGGGTATGTGTGCTTGGCAAGTGGGTGTGTATCTTACTTCTCCCTTTGCTATGATAAAAAAGGTGTTTCCATCTTCACCTTCACGAATGATGTACTCTCCCTTTTGAAAATAGTCCTGCAAAGAGGAAACACACATTTGTCCCACAGTGTATACACTATAGATTGGTTTACATAGCAAAGTTCTGTATAAAAATTCATTAAATTAAATTATTGGAAAGACTCACAACTTCAAGACAATCAACAATCTTGGCAAGTTTCTCTTCTGGCAGTTCTTGAAGCAGAGATACACTTTGAAAAGCAAAGCAAACCAAATGTATTTATATAGCGCATTTCCGACACAAGGTAACTCAATGTGCTCTACATGATTAAAAGACAAAAAAGACAGCTTAAAACCATTACAATATATATATATATATATATATATATATATATATATATATACATATATCTCGCCGGCCCTGCGATATATGTATACACACAGAAAAATAATGATAAGCAACGTACAGTGCAAGAAAGGTGATTTAAAAGTGGAAAGTCTCTGGAATACTCAATCATAAGCATGATATAAAAAGGTTTTTAACCTGGCAACTTATTCCATTCGTTTTGTCATGAACAGAGCAAATGACAGGACCCAAAATGCACTTCTCCAATTCAATGGACAGATTAAAAAAAGAGAGGTTGAATAAACGGGCAGAGGTCGGTACACAGGCAGGCAATCCGCAAAGGCAACAGTATCCAAAAAACGTGAGGTAAAAAGGCAAGGTGAATAATCCAATAATAAACCATAACACACACTCATAACACCCCCCCCCAGCCCCAAACCTAGACAGCACGCATGAACATTCCTCAGGCCTGTAGCCTTCCCAGTCCACCAGATATTGCAACCCCCTCCGACGAGACGACAACAGCCGCCTCACCGTGAAGACGAGGCCCTCGTCCACGGAACGGGGGCAGGGGAGCTGGAAGGCGGGACCAGAGGGGACTCCCTGGGGGGCTTGATCAGGCAGGATGTGAAATGCAGGGTGGACCCGCTTCATGGTGACTGAGTTGATGACCTTTGTGATGGGGAAGGGCCCAACGAACCTGGGAGCAAGCTTCCGGGACTCCACCCGGAGAGGAATATGCTTGGTGGAGAGCCAAACTTGCTGAACCACTTTGTAGTTTGTGGCCGGTGTCCTCTTACGGTCAGCTGCAGTCTTGTAGGATCGTCCTTGGCGTAGCAGCATTTGGTTCACCCTTTCACTTTGTCTGTTGGTTTCAGGATGAAACCCAGATGACAGACTGACGGTAGCACCTATTAAGCTGCAAAAATCCTTCCAAAATCGTGAAACGAATTGGGGGCCCCGATCTGATACCAGCTTATGTGCCATCTTAGAGAATCTGTCAACAACTGTGAGAAAGGTGGTATTTCCTTTAGAGGCCGGTAATCCTGTCACAAAGTCTACGGAAATGTCTGACCAAGGACATTGTGGTATTGTCAGGGGTCTCAACTCCCCTGAAGGACGTTGATGAGAGGGCTTGTTAGCAGCACATACCTGGCAGGCATTGACATAATTGATAACATCTCTTCTAACATTAGGCCACCAAAAGCGCTGTTCGACCACAGATTGCGTTTTGGCAATGCCTGGGTGACATACAGTCCTGTTAGTGTGAGCCCAGTGGATAACTCTTCCCCTTAAGGTCAGGACCACATAAGGCCTGTTTTCAGGGCAATCTTTAGGGCTGAGAGTTTTATTTAGAGCCTCTTTTACCACAGTTTCAATGTCCCAAACAAAAGCAGAAATAAAACATGACTTGGGCAAAATGGTTTTAGGGTTGGACAAAGAATTCTCTTCGCAGAAAAATATGCGATAAAGCATCTGGTTTACCACTTTTATAACCAGGTTGGTAGGATGACGTGAAATTAAATCTCATGAAGAATAGAGCCCATCCAGCCTGCCTAACATTTAATCTTTTAGCAGACTTAAGATACTCAAGGTTCTTGTGATCTGTCCATACTAAAAACGGGATCTGAGCCCCTTCTAGCTAGTGCCTCCACTCTACCAAAGCCACCTATACAACCGTCCTGGCTTTGGACTTGGAAAAAACTTCTTTAATGTCATGGTAACAGGTGGGCACTTGAAACAAGGCAGGATCCCCAGATGGGGTCTGTGGAATTTCATTTGATACATATCCCTGAACATTACATGGAGGCTTGAAACAATTCTGGGTGCAATTGCTGCCCAATGACAACATGCCCATAGGACCAGTCAATGTGGGGGTTATGTAATTTCAACCAAGGGTTCCCTAAAATAAGGTCATAATTCATAGTGTCAAAAACATGAAAACTAATGTGTTTCGAGTGAGAATCAGGAAATGTTAATGTGACCGTTTGGGTGCGGTGAGTGATCTTGCCCATTAAACTGCTATCTGCAGCATAAGCGTTGCGGTGGCGTCTTACTTGAAAGGTTCTAAGGTGCATACATCTAACGAGGAGAGAGTTGAATACATTTGCATCAGAAACAGAGTCAATAAATACAGATGTATGAATCTCTTGATCTTGAGAGCATAGTGTCACTTTAGGAAGAACATGGGTTCCTTAATGAGATTTAGACTCACCACTCCCGTGCCCTTGTTACCGGCACCGGCAACCTTGACATGACAGTTTGTCACGGAATGACCCAAATGCCCCTAGTAGAAGCACCGCCCTTCCCTCAGCCGGCATTGATGTTCTTCAGGGGAGAGACGGAACCTGCCCAGTTGCAAGGTTTATCCGTGGTGACGGATTGAGACTGGCAACAGGGGATCTGCCTTGGTTTGGCTGGTCACCGAAGCTTGTCCTCCAAGTGCGTGGTGACGCATCCTTACGCCAATCTCTGTCTAGCTCGCGATCCGAAAGCCTTTTGTCGATCTTTAGGGGGAGACCAATGAGAGTGTCCAAGTCAGTCGCAGGTCTAGTGGGACCAAATGATGTTTGACGGCATGGGATAGTCCTTGAAAGAATGCATCGAGTAGTGCCCTGTTATTCCACTGACTCTCAGATGCTAGAATGCGAAAGTCAATTGCGTAATCTGACACCCTGCGCTTGCCTTATTGTAAGGTGACAAGGGAGCAAGCTGCCTCACGATCTGGTGTGGAATAGTGAAAAACTTGCTCCATAGTCTTGACAAAAAAAGCCCAAGAATGACACGCGGCCGAATTGCGGCTCCATTCAGCAGTAGACCATGCCTCAGCACGACCACTCAGGTGGGAAATGACAAAAGCGATCTTTGCCCGCTCGGTGAGGAAGGCAGCTGCCTGCAGCTCAAAGTGGAGTTTGTGATAAACGGCTTAATATTCCCGGAATCTCCAGAGAATCTCTCCGGTCGAGAGAGCTGCGGGAAGAAGGTGGCAGGTGGCGGTATGGTGACTGATTCACATAGAAATGGTGGTACAGTGGTGGCATTGGGTGCTGTGCCAGCTGGTTCCTTCTTTTGAACCATATTCAGTAGAACGTCAAACTGTGAGGCCACCTGTCACATCATAGTGTCCTGATGCTCTGGCAGTTCCTTTAGATGAAGTTGGAGGGCAGCAAGCTGCTCATCCTGGTTCGAGATGCGTTGACCCTGCGCTTGAAGGGCTTTACGCACTGGGTCTGAGCCTGCTGGGTCCATGTTTGGCCAGTTTGTTCTGTCAGGAACGGAACAAAATTAACGACTCTAATTCAAAGGACAGTTTAAAAAAGAAAGGTTTAATAAACGGGCAGAGGGCGGTACACAGGCAGGCAATCTGCAAAGGCAACAGTATTGCCATATACTCCCCTGCAGTTCCATTATAGTAGCCTGGAGGGCTCTTTGTGTCCTCTCTCTCTCCCCCCAACCCTCTCTGTTTTCAGCACCTGTCTCCAATCAGCCTCATCACCACTGTCATTTAAGCCTGCCTGTTCTAGGAAATCCTCGCCAAAGTATTGCAGCCTCTCATAGCGGTACCACGGCCCACCGTACTCAAGTAAGACACTTAACTCCTCGTTCCATCGTTAACGCTTGTGTCTCCTTGTTCTCAGTGCTCCCCTGTGTTCCTGACCCACGTCATTCCTGCCACCAAGCCAGCCGTCTGTTCTGTCCATGCCGTCGCCTGCCAACACATCCAAAACCACCTCCATAACCTTTCCTCATGTTCATCCTGTTCATCATTTTACATCTGCCTCCGCCTGCTCTTGGGTCCAGCTACTCCCTACACGTGACAAGTATCCAAAAAATGTGAGGCAAAAGGGCAAGGTCAATAATCAGAACAGGGTCAATGGTGTGGAAGCAAGGACTGCTGGAACGTGACAACAAGGCACAACGAACTGGCGACCAGCAAGAATGAGACAGGAGGTTAAATGCATGGGGTAATTAGGGTCAACGAAGATGCTCTCAGGAGCAGGTGTGTACGAGACAGGCATTTTTGCTTTGGACTCTGTGCTCCAGAGTCTGAGTCTGTAGCTCTCGAGGCCTTTATGTTATGTTTATGTGGGTTTATGTTCCCAGGCTTGCCCAAATAAATATTTACAGTATTTGCGGTGGGTCGCCACAAGTGAATTTTGGCCGCCACTGAAGGCCCTTTTCCATAACAAGTTCCAGAACGGCCTGGCCCTGCTCTGCCCCGGCCTCGCTTGGCCTGGCCTGGCCTCAGTTGCTTTTCCATTACAACAGGCATCAATCAAAAGTGGGAGGGATTGGGGCGGGATCAAGAAGAGGGTGACACACTCGTTTCGTGTCGTGCCTTCCATCTCTCGATGTATTTAATATTCTGCCAATATGGACAAAAATGCCAATACCTCCTTAGTCGACCCCAGAACAAAAGCTACTTTAAGACTGCCACACACTGATCGAACCCGACTGGACCGGACCATCGCGTAGAATTCCTGACGCACCCCCTCACACTGAACAATTTCACAAGTGGACGCCCTAAACAGCGAGCCTATATGGGTGTTTGATGCTGTGTATTCAGTATGTCGTACTTTATCATATTTCTTAAAGGATAAAAAGATAGATTAATAGTTAAGGAAGAAGTAGGTTTGTAAAAAGACATGGTGTTGGTGAGAATAAAGGTAAGAGTGTAGATATTTGAAAGGAGGCTCGCTGTTCCATACATTTCAACGTACCCAGCGTGTACGTACGTTTGCATACATTCTGGTCACAGGTTTTGCTTTTTTATCCGTCAGAATCTGAATCATAATCAGTTTTATTGGCCAAGTATGTTAAAAGACACAAAAGGAATTTGTCTCCTGTAGATGGACCTAATCTTGTATGACAAAAACCAGCCACTATGACAAAATATACCTTAGGGACAAAACAAAACAAACAAACAAAAAGCAAAAACAAAAGAACCTCAAACAAAACAACAACAACAAAACGTGGTGAGTCATTGAGCAAGTAAAGTGTACCACTACTGTGGTGATGCTGAACGTTGTGCAAATGATGCAGATTCCTCAAGCAATTTAGAGCAATTTAAAGTGACTAATAGGGCAATGATCTGGTACAGTGACAACTGTGCAAATGATGCAGAGAGTTCTCAAACACATAAGTGGGCAGTAGCAGAGGTGGGTAGTAATGCGCTACATTTACTCCATTACATTTACTCAAGTAACATTTTGGATAAATTGTACGTGTGAGAGTCGTTTGAATGAACCATACTTTTTACTTGAGTATTTATGTGAAGAACAATGGATACTTTTACTCCGTTCCAATGATCGACATGCCACTCGCTATTTTAATTTATCCATTATTGCTTGCGCAAAATATTTTTAGACTTCATCGTGCGCCGTTGTGCCAATTCAACGTGATCAGGAGTGTCAATTGACTCCAATTTACCAATCAGATGGCACAAGGCCACACACAAACCCTTGGGCCAATCAAAGTGACTCCTTTTGAGGGAGTGGGGGGAGGGCAGCCGTGCTACTGTTTACTTTAAAGACAACAGTTTTGTTATACGGTGTAGTCTGAAATTGTGACTGCCCAAACTTGGATATTTAAACCCACTGGGAGAGCCCCATTGAGAAAACACCTTGCGATAAGTGGCAAATGTTTATCTCTCTCTCTCTCTCTCTCTCTCTCTCTCTCTCTCTTGCATGCGCACACACACACACACTCACGTGCACACACACACACGCACGCACACACACACACACACACACATATACTCAATCAATAAGTGGTCAGCAAGCAGCTTCTTGAAGTCATTTAAGTGAATAAAGCAAATAATGTTTCTGTAGAGCTCAATGCATGTGTTGTTGTTTTGGGCAAGTTAAAATTTAAATAGTGGCAGGTGTGTGGATTTTGTAAATATTTGGAGGACTACTTCTTAATTTTACTTGAGTCATATTATTATAAAGTAGCACTACTCTGACTTGAGTACAATATTTGGCAACTCTACCCACCTCTGGGCAGCAGTAATCAACAACAGTATGCAAATAGTGCAGCAAATGTAAAAGTGTCCCGACAGAGATCTCCAAAAGTGGCAGCTCTTACAAGTCAACTGTTTAAGAAGTTAATGGCAAGAGGGAAGAAGCTGTTGGAATTTCTAGTTTGCATTGTTCGGTAGCACTTACCCGAGGGAAGGAGCTGGAATAGGTGGTGACCAGGATGTTGATAGTCCAAGGGGAGTGCCGTTGTTTTAGTCCTGGCACCGTCCTAAAGAGTTGGTAGGTGGGTACCGCAATTGTTTTTAGCAGCCTTGACTGTCCGCTGCAGTCTGATTTTGTCCTTCTTTGTAGCAGCACCAAACCAGTCTGTGATGGATGAACACAACCGATTCCATTCCTGAACGGCAACTGTGGCTGGCTGTGCTTCCTCAGAAGCTGCAGGAAGTAGATCCTCTCCTGGGCCTTTTTTAGGATGGGGTTGATATTGGTCACCCACTTCAGGTCCTGAGCGACTGTAATTTCCCAGGAAACTCGGTGGTCTTGACGGTTGACACGGGGCAGTTGGACAGCGTGAGTGGCAGCTGGGGAGAAGGATGCCTCCTGAAGTTCATGATCATTCTACGATCGTCAGCGTGTTCAGCTCTAGGTTGTGTTGGCCGCACCAAAGCTCTACCCGCTCCACTTCCTGTCGATACGCAGACTCCTCACCGTCTTTGATGAGGCCGATGACTGTGGTGTCGTCTGCAAACTTCAGGAGTTGGACAGTTGGGTGCGTTGAGGTTAAGTCGTTCATGCAGAGAGAGAAGAACACCTGAGAGAGGACATATCCTTGGGGAGGGGGGTTCCTGTGCTGATGGTGAGTGTGGATAAGGTGGTGTCCCCCAGCCTCACCTGCTGTGTCCTGCCAGTCGGGAAGCTATAAATCCACTGGCAGATAGCAGGCAAGATGCTGAGCTGGATAAGCTTTGAGGAGAGGAGTTTGAGGATGATGGTGTTGAACACAGCTGACGTTCACGAACAGGATCCACGCATAGTCAAAGTGTTTCAAGATGAAGTGCAGTCCCATGTTGACTGCATCATCCAGGAACTGCAGGTTTCTTGGCCGAGTTGGTAAAGTTTGGCAGTGAACCACGACGTATTGTTATTGAACGTGCAAAATGTCTTAGTTGGTACACACATCTTCACAGAAGCTGATGTAGGATATAACAGTGTTCTCATATTCCTCCAAACTGTCAGCCGAAATTTCAAAGACACTCCAATCTGTGCAGTCTAAACAGTCTTGAAGTTCAATCTTAGCTTCATTAGTCCACTTCTTCACTGTTTTCACCACAGGCTTCGCACATTATACATTATGAACATAGTTAAGTATTGATGTAAAACACAATATTTGTTCCTTTATATACTATTTATATGGCTTGAGGTGGTGCGGTTTGCTAAACCCGGAATTTAGTTTTTCCCATGAGGTAAAGCTTATCTGCGTTTTGATTGGCTGTAAACTGTGACGGTAAGACGGGGATCCAAATTTTTGAAACGCGGCAAAACCAGTGGCCGACTGATTGGCCAATCAAGAAAACAGAAAGCAAACCACGCACACAGTTCCGTCGGATTCAGTGGCGTCACAGGGTGAAAGTTTTTTTCTGAAAAGATTGTGAAAGTGACAAGTCACCACACTTAAAGAAACGCCTACATCTATCGGCCAATCAGATGACAGTGACGTCGCGGTCCTCCTCGGCCTGCATTTTAGAACCGGGTCGGAAGCGGTTCTGAGGAACGGTACCATCGTCACTGCCCGGCCTCAAAAAGTATAATGGAAAAATGACCACACAAGGCGGAACCAGGCTGGTTGGGGGTAGAACAGGTACAATGGAAAAGGGGCATAATAGATTTTGATGCTATCTGTTGGTCCTTGCATTATAATGAGTAAAACAATCTTTCAAACTTGTTTTTATGGGTGCAGTTTTGACAGTTACTGTATCTTTTCAATTAGGTGAAAACCGACCTCCGCAATAACTTACAAGGAAAACAACTGACTGCCTACTTCAAAATATCTGTTAATGGACACGATCCTATGGACTTAAATTTTGAAAAGGCTTTGCAATATTTTTTAGGAATCTATTTAAAATTCCGTGCTCCAATGAAGAGTGCAAACTGCAAGAAAATTTAACACTTGGTACTTCTTTTGATTTGTTACCTACTGTATTTCTTGTTTAAGTAAGCCATTATATTTCTATTGAAATACAAAAAAAAAGTTTAAAATTATTTGGTAAGTGTTTGACATTACAGTTTACATAAATGTTTTTATAGTAATTGAAGTTAGCGATTGTAATTTTTTATTGAATTTCTTGATATTCAGAGTTTGTTTAAACTCCAAATAAAACTCCTTTCTTTGATCATCGACTTTGATGCGCAAAAAGAAAAAAGATACTCCCCCAATTGGGCCGTCCAGTGGGTTCCCACAACCGCAAATAGATTCCAGTCCTGTGGGAAACATTAATTCCACTAGCATTTGTTTCATATATTCTGGACGTAAACCATTTAATGATTTATAGACGAGTAGCAGAACTGTAAAGTCTATTCTAAAGCTGACTGGGAACCACTGTAGAGACTTCAGAATTTGAGTAATATGTTCTGACCTCTTTGTTCTGGTCAGAACCCAAGATGCAGCGTCCTGAATGCTGTTTATTACTCTTTTGGGGGAGTCCAGTCAGAAGACCATTAAAATAGTCAAAGTCTCCTTGAGATAAAAGCATGGATGAGCTTCTCCTGGTTTACTTGGCAAATGCAAGCCTTCCCTCTGGGTATGTTCTACAGCTGGTAGAAGGTTGTTTTAGTAATTGATTTGATCTGACTTCTGAAAGTCAGGTCGGATGCCAAGGTATCTGACTTGGTCTTTGTTTTTTAGAGAGAGTGACTCCACATATTTACTAACAGCAAACCTCTTTTTATTTACTGCCAAAAACATTTACCTCGGTTTCGTTGTGGTTTTATTGACGGAGATTTTGGTTCATCCAGTTATTTGTTTTTAAACAGCGACACAACACCTCAATGGAACTGTGGTCATCTGCAGACATCTGGTGTGTCATCTACATAACTATGATAGTCAAAAATAAGGTTCTGAAGAATTTGACCCAAGGGTAGCATATATATAGGCTGAACAGGAGGGGTCCAAGAACTGACCCTTGAGGGATCCCATCTGTCATTGCCGTTTGATGACATTGAAAACTTCCAAAGGTTACGAAATAACTCTTTTTCCTCCATATAGGACCTGAGGGACTGTTCCTTTGAGTCCTACCCACATTCCAACCTGTTCGGCAGTATAATATGATCTACTTTATCAAACGCCACACACTCGCAGGTGGATACAGGCTTGAGAAGTGACGCACGGAACGTCGGATGAATTTTGAGAGATTGTGGAAGTTTTAGCTGAACTGATGATTTTGGTGACCAATAAATTGTGGAATGAGTTTATGGGATTCGGTTTGGAGTGGGATGTCACGGGAGGAAAGCCAAACCATCTGACCTACCTTGTACTCAGGCGTGGGAGAACGATGAAGATCCGTCAGCCGCTTATTCTTCTCGGCAGACCGAGCCAGAGCTGGTCCTTCCATAATGACTGGACGCGTCGCAGGTGATCCCTCACCGCGGGAACCGACACTATATGTTCCTCTTCCTTAAACAACTGAGGTTGGAAACCATAACATGCCATGAAAGGAGACATACCTTCTGGCGGAGCTGGTGAGGGATTTGTGGGCATATTAAATCCACAGGAGAAAGGTGCTCCAGGAGGCGGGATTGCAGGCAGTAATGCAGCGCAGAGCCGACTACAGATTCTGATTTGCCCGCTCTGTCTGGCCGTTGGATTGTGGATTGTAACCAGATGACAGACTGGCTGCTGGGCTCACTGCCTGACAGAACTCCTTCCATACCTGGGAGGAGAACTAACGACCTCGGTCCGAGACGATGTCAATGGGGATACAGTGGATCTTAAATATATGAAGGACTAGGAGATTAGCAGTTTCAAAAGCAGAGGGTAATTTAGGGAGGGGTATGTAATGGACATACTTGAAGAAACGATCGATAACGGTAAGAATAATGATGTTACCTTCTGAGGGGGTAAACCGGTGACGAAGACCAAGGCAATATGGGACGAAGGGCGGCTCGGGATGGGTAAAGGCCGCAGCAGACCAGATGGGGGTTGATGCGAAGCTTTTCCTCAGGCACAGATGGAGCAGGCTAGGATGATCTCTCGTATGTCTTTTGCCAGACTGGGCCACCAGTGTGTTGTTGGATGAAATGGGTGGTACGGTGTGAGTCCGGGATGACCGGTGAGCTTGGAGTTGTGGGCCCATTGAAGGACGTGAGAGCGTGTGGAATTGGGCACGAACAGCCGGTCTGGAGGTCCGGTCTTGGGATCCGGTTGGGTCCTCTGAGCCTCTTTGACCACTTGCACGATCCTCCTCGATTCTTCTCCAAGGCCCAGATGATGGCCAGCAGCTCATGGTTGCCAACATTATACGTTCTCTCGGCAGGGGACAGTCGACGGGAAAAAAAGGCACAGGAATAAAGTTTCTGGGACGTGGGGTCCCTCTGCGAGAGGACGATGAAATGAAAGTTTGGAAGACTGCGGGGGCATTGGTTAATCTGAGCAGCATGACTAGGTATACGAAGTGTCCGAGGGGTATTGAAAGCGGTTTTCCATTCGTCCCTCTCTCTGATATGAATAAGATGATGATGGCATTGCTTAAGTCCAATTTGGTAAATATCTGGGCATCACAAAGGGGTTCAAATGAGGGGCCAATGAGGGGTAGTGGAGATTTGTTTTTAACAGTGATTTCATTTATTCCCTGGTAGTCGATGTGTGTTTTTTCTCAACAAAGAAAAAAACGGCCCCCACGGGAGAGGAACACGGCCGAATGAGTCCAGAGGCCAGGGAGTCACGGATATAATCTTCCATTGCCTTTTTCTCAGGGTGGGAAAGGTTGAAGAGACGGCTGGAAGGAAGAGGGGCTCCTGGCAGAAAATCAATATCGCAGTCATAAGGGCGGTGGGGGTGGGTGGTGTTAGAGAAATGACAAGACCCTAACTGAAAACTGGGGAAAGGTCATGATATTCTTCCGGCACCCGCTTGACTGGTGTGGCAGGTGGTTGAGGTTTGCTGGAGGGTGGCATGGCGAAAGCAGACTGTGTGAACGGCAGCGAGAACTCCACCTGGTGACAGTAAGGTGGGTCCAGTTTATGGCGAGGTTGTGCTTCTTGAGCTAGGGAATTCTGAGGACTAACGGGGTCTCCGGGGAAGATATAATGAATAATGAAGAGATGAGTAATGTAAACGGAGCTGTTTGGTGGGCATCGGGCGGCCTCCCTGCCCTGAACGGGGTGATCAAAAACTTTCTTTAGTTCCGTAGAAAAGGAGGTGAATGATGAGAGTACGGGGGAGGAGTTGTGCCATAACGTGGTAGCCCATTTTGCTGCTTTTCCGCGTAGATTAGGTACGTGTGCTACTTTGGATTGTTCAGTGATGTAGCTTAACGGTTGTAGAATGAACACCAGGAAGCAATTGAGGAGGAATTGACTGCATGCACCTAGGTCCCTGGAGTAGGGCTCGGGCAAGGTGGTGCTGATTACAGGGGGTGGGGGGAGAGAGAGAGAGAGAGAGAGAGAGAGAGAGAGAGAGAGAGAGAGAGAGAGACAGAGAGAGACAGAGAGAGGGGGACAAAGCGCCACCCAATCTCCAAAGTAGGAACTACAAGGATAGCTCATGACACATAATCTTGTAAATGGCTCGAAGATGAGTGATAATTATTTTATGTATCGTTAAATTACTTATGTCATGATCAGTGTTTTGTTTTTCTTTGCATTTTTAGTTTGACATTGGTACGGATCATTTCAGTTTCTTTTGTTGTGATTTAGTTTTGGTTTGTTTTCCTGAGTCTCCTGTTTGTGCCATACCTGTCTTGTTGTTATTGTCTCGTCAGCACTTCTCCCCCTGTGTCACCCAATCAGCTCTTTCCATTTGCTCACCATGTCTTGTCCAGGTGTGCCTGGTTGTCTCATCGGTATGTTTGTATTTACTTCCTGGTTTCCATTCACTCGTTCTCTGTACATTGTCCAGTAGTACATGTTATGTCGTCTGTGCTGGTGAGTCTATTCCCCATATTTCCTTGTATTTTCAGTTGTTTTGTACTTTGCTTTCTACAGTAGCATTTTAATCCTGCTAACCCATAGGCTTGTTTGCCGTTTTTGTAAATAAAGCACCCCATTTGAGATTCTGCATTACTGCCAACTGCGTCTCCACGCCAGCACCACGAACCCCCAAACATAACTATTTAAAACAATTAATGTGAGCTAACTGTTTGGCAAATAGTTGGTAACTGTAACTTTTTTGTTAAATCTATGATTAATGGCTGTTTATTAAGGCTTCATAACATGGTAAGAAACTAATTAATAACCAGTTTTAAAACACTTTGAATGGTTACTCTTATTCTAAAGTGCTACCCCTTTGTATCAGATTGTCAAGGTTCTTTACCTGCGTAAAAAGCTGAAATACTCCTCGTGTCGGGCTTGTGCAGTCCGCATCATGATCGCCTGGAAAGTCTGACGATCCAAGGCCCATATGTGGGACTCGGCCACAGCTGTATGACAGTGATAGCATTAAAAAAAATGTATATGGTGAGATAGTTGATGGTGTTATGGCTCACTTCTGAAAAACAAAGTCATTGGTTGATACGCTGTTCAACATAAATTAGATTGTAAAACTCCCTTTTGGGTCAATATTTTCTATGGCACACCTTAACATGTGTTAATAATAAATAATGAGATTTGTGAATGTGCAGATATAAAAATACATCTTTGAAATTTTTTTTTCAGATTTTGTATTTAAAAGTTCATACTGTGGGTACGGAAAGTATTCAGACCCCCTTATATTTTTCACTCTTGCAGCCATTTGGTAAAATCATTTAAGGTAATTTTTTTCTGTCATTAATGGACACACAGCACCCCATATAGACAAAAAAAAAAAAAACGGAATTGTTGACATTTTTGCAGATTTATTAAAGAAGAAATACTGAAATATTGCACAGCTATAAGTATTCAGACCCTTTGCTCAGTATTTAGTAGATAGACCCATACACGCTAATACACCCATGAGTCATTTTGGGAATGATGCAAGTTTTTCACACCTGGATTTGGGGATCCTCTGCCATTCCTCCTTGCAGATGCTCTCTACTTCTGTAAGGTTGGATGGTGAACGTTGGTGGACACCCATTTTCAGGTCTCTCTGGAGAAGCTCAATGGTGTTTAAGTCAGGTCTCTGGCTGGGCCATTCAAGAACAGTCATGGAGTTGTTCTGAAGCCACTCCTTCATTATTTTAGCTGTGTACTTTGGGTCATTGTCTTGTTGGAGGGTGAACCTTTGACCCAGTGTGAGGTCCTGAGCACTCTGGAGAAGGTTTTCATCCAGGATATCCCTGTACTTGGCCGCATTCATCTTTCCTTCGATTATAACCAGTCGTCCTAGCCTTCCAGCTGAAAAACACCCCCACAGCATGAAGCTGTTACCACCATGTTTCACTGTTGGGACTGTATTGGGACTATGGAGGCCATTCTGCTCTTAGGAATCTTAAGTGCAGCAGAATTTGTTTTGTAACAATTCTGTCTCTGAGCTTTTCAGGCAGTTCCTTTAACCTCATGATTCTCATTTGCTCTGACATGGACTGTGAGCTGTAAGGTCTTATATAGACAGGGTTGTGGCTTTCCTGTGTGATATTTAAGTTTTTCTTTGTCCATAAATTTGCAAACATTTCAACAATTCTGTTTTTTTTCTGTCAATATGGGGTGCTGTGTGTACATTAATGAGGAAAAAATGCACTTAAATCCATACATCATTCCATCCATCCATTTAATGAGCCGCTTATCCTTACAAGGGTTGCGGGAGTGCTGGAGCCTATCCCAGCTATCATCGGGCAGGAGGCGGGGTACACCCTGAACTGGTTGCAAGCCAATCGCAGGGCACACATAAACAAACAACCATACGCACATTCACACTTACAGGCAATTTAGAGTCTTCAATTAACCTACCATGCATGATTTTGGGATGTGGGAGGAAACGGGAGTGCCCGGAGAAAACCCACGCAGGCACGGGGAGAACATGCAAACTCCACACAGGCGGGGTCGGGGATTGAACCTGGACCTCAGAACAGACGCTCTAACCAGTCGGTGCTCTTAAATTATTTCAGCAAATGGCTGCAATATAACAAAGACTGAAAATATTTTATGCGGTCTGAATACTTTCCATACCCACTGTAGTTCACAAAAATGAAAAAAACTGAGTATAATCATCATCAAATGTTTGGAGCAGTTCAGTGGGTTTAACGATCATGAAAATTCAGAGGAAATGGATCAAAAACAATACTTTTCATAGGGGATATACTCATTCATAGATCATTTTACACTTGAGATTGTAGCGACTACGCCTATGGCCCGGTTGTCATGGCAACCCCAAGAACTGATAAACTGTTGCATATTCCCCCCCCCCGTGAGTAGAGCATGACAATCGTTGTCAGAATGTACAAAATTAGTGCCTCATAATTTGGGGGTAAAATGCCAGCTTCACACAAGTTCCAACATTGTACTAGCTCAACACACTGTATCCTATTCACGCTCATTTCGAGTCCAGCCACACACGATGTCCTATTTTTCTTGACGTATGCCTATTTTTTTTCTAGTAATATTATTATTATTATTTTCCTTTTGTAGTAAAATCCCTCTGCATTGTTTCCCTGTAGGTTTCCCTTTTATATTCAATAAAATGTTCGTTAAAATTCCACTTCCTGTTGTGTTGTGCGTGTTTGAGTATAACAGTAAAACTGCTGTAATCGAGAACTCTTATTTAACAAATGTAGCCTTCGAGATAACAGAGATTGCTAGAAATTTTTCGTCGCTTTTCCTAAAGTTTACACATATAAAAAGAGTGTAAAGAAAAAGATAGAGGGTAACCTATCAATCAATCAACCTATCAACCTATCTTTTCCTTTTCAAGAAAAAGATAGGTTGATTGTAACCTTCGACGCAAGTCTAAATACACCGGAAGTAAACACAGGTGTTTACCTTCCGACGTATTTCTTTTCCAAATTAATTACGTTTTTATCGAAAACCAATATACGCGACAAGACTATATGAGTCCCAGGATGCACATGTCTGGAAACAATGAGTCCCAGCTCTGGAACAGTGACTCTCTGTAACTTATTATCACAGTACAGATCCAGTATTCCTCCGCTATAAGACGGTTGTTACTTTGCGGTCCCGCCATATTGCATGATTGATCTTGCAGTGCTGAATGCACATGTGCTTTATCAGGCATGCACTGGCGTGAAGGAGAGACGGGTGGACTTCCTGGTGGAGCTATTGTGCGAGCTTGCTCAGTCATATGTGGGAGCCAAGAAGGCAACAACCTCTCACATCTGGCCAAGGGAAAAGAGCAATGTGCCAGTTAAACTGTCGGTGCAAGAACAATCACGCCACTGTGCGCTGTGTTGATTGCTACAAGTACACATCTGGCAAATGCAGAAAGGAGATGGCCAAATTTGGCCCACGATGTAATTATATTTGGCCTACAAGACCATATT
Organism: Phycodurus eques; assembly: GCF_024500275.1. Lineage (NCBI taxonomy): Eukaryota > Metazoa > Chordata > Actinopteri > Syngnathiformes > Syngnathidae > Phycodurus > Phycodurus eques. The sequence goes on from NC_084535.1 coordinate 27,416,534, forward strand.
AAATGTGTATTAGAGCTGGTCCGCCAGTATATAGCACATGTGCCACTAATATTACAAATCTCAGACTGCTTTGCTCGTGTGTTGCCCCATCAGTCTAGACCGGCAAGCGCCCCTTCCCTTCCCTAGTTAATTGCCATAATTTATCAGTAAAGAAGTCTTGTTTGAATCTTGTGTTTGAGCAATAAATCTCAACAAGAAATGAAAAACAAACTGTCGACCTCTTACTGAGAAGGGAGGGGAAAATAATTTTCCGTTGTGATCACAAAAGTGGAAATATCCTTACTATTTGTAGCCTGTTGAGCACACAATGCTGTAATAGAATATTGTACACATTTACTAAACCTCTACCTCTCTCATTACATTGCAACACACTGATTGAATCAGGTAATCAGTTCCTTTTTCGTAATTGTGTCAAGAGTATAGAGAGTAATTGCCTCATTTACAGAACAATGGTGACAAACGAGTGAAGAATGGTGAAAAAAAAATAAACCAGCCAGCCCTTTGGCCATGGAAATTAGAAAACCCAACTTGCTGGGCTGTTCACACCTGAGTTGGGATATAAGTTCAAAACTAATTCAGCTACTTGGCAGCCCTAAGGGCATGGAAGTTAAAAAAGGGCATGGAAGTTAAGAAAAAAAACATTCGCACTCATGCCTACGGGCAATTTAGAGTCTCCAATTCATGCATGTTTTTGGGATGTGGGAGGAAACCGGAGTGCCCGGAGAAAACCCACGCAGGCACGGGGAGAACATGCAAACTCCACACAGGCGAGGCCGGGGATTGAACCCGGGTCCTCAGAACTGAGGCTGACGCTCTAACTAGTCGCCCACCATCTCTTGCCTCTTGGCTTTTGTGTGCCGCTGTGGTCATGGTTTATCAACAATTAACTTTCCCATTTGGAGGGGGACACTCAACTCCGTTTGCTGACGTTTTAACGATGTCGCCACGGTTGAGTGAGCTTTTTAGCTCCTGCTCTTAGCTCACTAGCTCATTAGCTCACAGACTAGTGTAGTCCGTGAGCTAATACGTCTATGAGGCACAGTTGTCAACTGCAACCCCCACGAGCTGATAACCTTTGCATTCCTGCCTTCTGACCCTCAATGAGCCAGTCTGTTTCCACAAGATACGAAATCAAATCTAGTTTATATCACCTGGGCCATAAACTGGCCATCAGTCCTCCTCCAGCCATTCTTACTGGTTTCTCCAACAAAAACCTTTTTCTACGGACTAATCTAATGACCAAGAATTTGGGAAACCCTCTTTTCAAATGTGACAGTACGGGACAAATGGATGACAATGGTTTATGAGTTAGACAAGGCACAATGGAATTAGCATTTGCCGCCATTTGCAGGAACTCAACTGAAGTACAATGAACCATCTGTGATCAACGGTGGAGAACGGGCGACACCCGCTGGTGTTTAAGAGTCACTGCAAGCTTATTGGTCATGGCTATTTACTGTGCTAAATGTCTGTTGTGATATTTTACGAACTCTGCACGAATGCTGTATATCATGATACCAATGTCAATAATTTTCAGGTCTCTCAGGTCTGCTGCAAAATCTGTTTGTGAACCGAAAAGATGAGTGTGTATAGCTCAGACAACACGAAAATGTTACATAACTGACATGAAGTGTTCTTGGCCACCAGATAAAGTTGAAACACTCATTGCATTGATTAACCATGGTGTGTGAGACAATGCAAAAGCTGGGAGTTGATTTCCTTTTTTCAGTTCCAATAATTTTAGACCACAGATAATTCTAGAGAGAAATTCAATATCAGAGGCATGGTCTGTCCTTCCCACTCTTGCCTTTGGGGCGACTCCTCTTTCTTTCTTGGTACAAAAGACTGAAGCCTTTTGTTCTCTGGGCTCTTGTTTTTTCCTGCTCCGCCCAAGATGCTGGCTCCCAGCCAAGAAACCCCCCTCCTCACCACAAAGTGGGGGAGGCGAGCCAAAACGGGAGTTATTCTACCAACTTCCCAACTAGACTTTTGTGTGGGGGTGAGTCACCACCAGAAGGAATCCAGCAGGAAGGATTTGTGCGCACAAGTTTTCTCTGAGCGCGTGGCAAACAACGTCACCCAAGCGCTTCAGCCACTCTACCCTTGCTTTTTCTTTTTCTTTTTCCTCCTTTTTCAATCAACCTGTCGACGCCCTTGCCCAGCCATCGGGGGGAACAGCCTGCCAAGCTGATCCACAGCTCGTGACCATAGGTGAGGGGAGGAACATAGATCGACCGATGAATAGAGCGCTTCGCCTTTCGGCTTAGCTCCTTCTTCACCACAACAGACCAATACAAAGTCTGCATCACTGCAGACGTGGGACCGATCGGCCTGTCGATCTCCCGTTCCATTCTTCCCTCACTCGTGAACAATACCCCAAGATATTTGAACTCCTCCACTTGGGACAGGGTCTCATCCCCGACCAGGGGAGGGAACGCCACCGTTTTCCGACTGAGGATCATGGTCTCAGATTTGGAGGTGCTGATTCTCATCCCAGCCGCTTCACACTCGGCTGCGAACCGCTTCAGTGAGAATTGAAGATCACGGCTTGACGAAGCGAACAGAACCACATCATTGCAAAAAGCAGAGATGCAATACTGAGGCCACCAAATCCATTCTTAAAAAGGGGACAACCTCTGCCAATCCAGAGACACTGTCCCCGATGTCCACGCAATGTTGCAAAGGGGTGTCAACCAGGACAGCCCCACAACATCCAGAGCCTTTAGGAACTCCGGGCGAATCTCATCCACCCCCGGGGCCTTGCCACCTTTTTAACCACCTCGGTGACCTCAACCCCAGAGATAGGAGAGCCGACCTCAGAGACGCAAGACTCTGCTTCCTCATGGGAAGGCGTGTCGGTGGAGTCGAGGAGGTCTTCGTGGTATTCTCCCCACCGTCTCACAACGTCCCGAGTCGAGGTCAGCAGCGCCCCATCCCCACTATACACAGTATTGGTGGTGCAATGCTTTCCCCTCCTGAGACGCCAGATGGTGGACCAGAATTTCCTTGAATCCGTCCGGAAGTCTTTTTCCATGGCCTCACCGAACTCCTGCCATGCCCGAATTTTTGCCTCAGCGACCGCCAAAGCTGCATTCAGCTTGGCCAGCCGGTATCCATCAGCTACCTCAGGCATCCCACAGGCCAAAAAGGCCCGATAGTGTCATGGGTGTGTGTTCCGGTTGTTGTTTAACCCCTGTCTCGTACACACCTGCTCCTGAGAGCATCTTCACCACCTGTGCCTCGTTCACCCTAATTACCCCTTGCATTTAACTTTGTGTCTCATTCTTTCAAGTCGCCAGTTCGTTCGTACCTTGTCGTCACGTTCCAGCATTCCTTGCTTCCACGTCACAGACTCACAGTAATACTAGACCTTTTTCCGATTATCGACCTCGCCTTTTTGCCTCTCGTTTTGGAAACTGTTGCCTTTTTTGGATTGCCTGCCTGTGTACCGACCTCTGCCCGTATATTAAACCTCTCTTTTTGAAACTGTCCATTTGTTTTGGAGTCGTGCATTTTTGGGTCCTATCCTCTGTTTCGTTCGTGGCCGACTGGTTAGAGCGTCAGCCTCACAGTTCTGAGGAGCGGGGTTCCATCCCCGGCCCCGCCTGTGTGGAGTTTGCATGTTCTCCCTGTGCCTACGTGGGCTTTCTCCGGGCACTCCAGTTTCCTTCCACATCCCAAAAACATGCATAGTAGGTTAATTGAAGACTCTAAATTGCCCGTAGGTGTGAATGTGCGTATGGTTGTTTGTTTACGTGTGCCCTGCGATTGGCTGGCAACCAGTTCAGGGTGTACCCCGCCTCCTGCCCGATGATAGCTGGGATAGGCTCCAGCATGCCCGCGACCCTAGTGAGGAGAAACGCCTCAGAAAATGGATGGATGGATGGATGGACCATGGAACTGGAATATTTCAGTTTTCCACACTAGATCGTGAGGCAGCTCGCTCCCTTGTCACTTTACAACAAGGCAAGCGCAGGGTGTCAGATTACGCGATTGAGTTTCGCATTCTAGCAACTGAGAGTCGGTGGAATAATAGGACACTGCTCGATGCATTTGTCCAAGGACTATCCCCCGCCGTCAAGGATCATTTGGTCCCGCTAGGTCCTGTCGACCGACTTGGACACTCTCATCGCTCTCGCCGTAAAAATTGACAAGAGGCTTTTGGATCGCAAGCTGGACGGAGTTCAGCAGAGGGCTGCGTCACCACGCACTTGGAGGACGAGCCTCGGTGAACAGCAAAACCAAGGCAGATCCCATGTTGCCGGTCTCAATCTACTGGCTAGCGTCACCACGGATGAATCCATGCAACTGGGCAGGTTGTCTCTCCCCTGAGGAACGTCAACGCCAGCTAAGGGTAGGGCGGTGCTTCTACTACGGGGAGTTGGGTCATTCCGTTAGCAACTGTCACGTCAAGGTTGTCGGTGCTGATAGCAAGGGCACGGGAGCGTTGAGTCTAAATTTCATTAAGGAAGACCATACCCGGGTTCTTCCTAAAATGCTCCCCTGATCAAGAAATTCATACACCTGTATTAATTGACTCTGGTTCTGATGCAAACTTACTCAGCTCCCTCCTCGTTAGACGGATGCACCTTAGAACCTTTCAAATAAAACGCCACCGCAACACCAATGCTACAGAAGGCTGTTTTATGGGCAAGATCACTCACCGCACCCAAACACTCACATTGAATTTCCTGATTCTCACTCGGAACACATGAGTTTCCATGTTTTTGATGCCATGAATCCATCCATCCATTCATTTTCTGAGCCGCTTCTCCTCACTAGGGTCGCGGGAGTGCTGGAGCCTATCCCGGCTGTCATCAGGCAGGAGGCGGGGTACACCCTGAACTGGTTGCCAGCCAATCGCATGGCACATAGACACAAACAACCATTCGCACTCACAGTCATGCCTACGGGCAATTTAGAGTCTCCAATTAATGCATGTTTTTGGGATGTGGGAGGAAACCGGAGTGCCCGGAGAAAACCCACGCAGGCACGGGGAGAACATGCAAACTCCACACAGGCGGGGACGGGGATTGAACCCCGCACCTCAGAACTGTGAGGCTGACGCTCGAACCAGTGGGCCACCGTGCCGCCTGCCATGAATCATTACCTTATCTTAGGGAATCCATGGTTGAAATTACAAAAGCCCCTCATTGACTGGTACTCTGGTCAGGTTATGTCATGGGGCAGCAATTGCGCCCAGCCTCCTTGTGATGTTCAGGGCTATGTTTCAAATGACAATCCACAGACCCCATCTGGGGATCTTGATTTATCTCAAGTGCCCACCTGTTACCAGGACATTAAAGACGTTTTTTCCAAGTCCAAGGCCAAATCCCTTCCGCCCCACAGACTTTATGACTGTGCAGTTGACTAGCTGCCTGGAACCACACCCCCACGAGGGAGGTTATTCTCTCTTTCAGGGCCGGAAAACAAGGCTATGAAGGAGTATGTGGATGAATCACTGGCAGCTGGGATTATTCGCCCATCTTCATCCCCTGCGGGAGCCGGATTTTTTTTTTGTGGACAATCAGGACAAGACTCTGTGACCCTGTATCGATTACCGGGGTCTCAAACACATAACTGTGAAATTCAAGTACCCTCTTCCTCTCATCTTCACGATCTTTGAATATTTCTGGAGGGAGCCAAGGTTTTCAACAAACTAGACTTAAGAAATCCATATCATCTAGTCAGGATAAGGGAGGGGGATGAATGGAAAACAGCAACACACCAACGGGACATTACGAGTATTTGGTGATGACTTTTGAACTAACTAACACTCCAGCTGTGTTCCAGAACTTTGTGACATCTTGTGTGACATCTTGAATGTTGTGTACGTTTTTGTATATTTGGACGATATTTTGATATTCTCCCCGGATGAGGAGACTCACATCATTCATGTCCGTTCTGTGTTGCAGCAGTTACTTCAGAATGAACTATATGTCAAGGCTGAGAAATGCGAGTTCCACAAGGTTTCCGTTTCTTTTCTGGGGTTCGTGCTGGCTCCAGGTGAAATCAAAATGGACCCTTGCAAAGTTGATGCCTTGACTAACTGGCCCGCTCCCGCGTCACGCAAAGCTGTACAAAGGTTCTTCGTGTTCGCTAATTTCTACAGAAAGTTCATTATAAATTTCAGTTCGATAACCTCACCTTTGCATGATCTTACCTCACCACACAGACCTTTCGTATGGAACCCGCTTTGTCAGGCAGCTTTTCAGAAACTTAAATTGAGCTTTACCTCCGCTCCCATCCTCACTTTGCCAGATCTCAAACAGCAGTTTTGGGTAGAAGTCGATGCGCCTGATGCCGGTATAGGAGCAGTGCTCTCCCAGAAATGTCTATAGGATGGTAAATTACATCGTTGTGCTTATCTCTCCAAAAAACTGACCCCAGCCGAGAGAAATTATGACATTGGTGACCGTGAACTGCTGGCAGTCAAGGTGGCTTTGGTGGAGTGGAGGCACTGGCTAGAGGGGGCACTTACTTTGTTTTTAGAATGGACGTTATCCTACCGACCTGGTTCAGAAATGGTATGCCAGATGCTTTATCGCGCATTTTCTGTTCAGAGAATTCTTTGTCCAACCATAAAACCATTTTTCCCAAGTCATGTTTCGTTTCTGCTGTTGTTTGGGACATTGAGACTGCCGTAAAGGAGGCTCTGAAGAACACTCTTAGCCCTGAAAATTGCCCTGAAAACAGGCTTTATGTGGTTCCGACCTTAAGAGGAAGAGTCATCCACTGGGCTCACACTAACCGGACTGTATTTCACCCAGGCAATGCCAAGACTCAATCTGTGGTCGAACAGTGCTTTTGGTGGCACCAATGTTAGAAGGGAGTTTACCAATTATGTAAATGCTTGCCACGTATGTGCTGCTAAGTCCTCTCGTAAACGTCCTTCTGGGGAGTTGCCATGCCAATACCACAACGTCCTTGGTCAGACATCTCCATCGACTTTGTGACGGGATTACCGGCCTCGAAAGGAAATACCACCATTCTCACAGTCGTGAACAGGTTCTCTAAAATGGCCCACTGCATTGCACTCATGAAACTACCCTCAGCTAAAGACACTGCCGAGTTAATGATACACCAAGTGTTCAAGTTCCATGGTTTCCCCAAGAATGAGGTATCTCATGGGGGTCCCCAATTCATTTCGCAATTTTGGAAGGAGTTTTGCAATGTCATAGGTGCTACCGTCAGTCTGTCATCTGGGTTTCATCCTGAAACCAACACACAAACCAAATGGCTGAACCAGGACCTGGAGACTGGGCTCCGATTTCTCGCTTCACAGGAGCCACGATCCTGGTCTCAGAAACTGGTTTGGGTCGAATTCTCTCACAATTCCCTCCCCTCTGCATCCACTGGTCTATCGCCTTTTCACGTTGTGCATGGTTACCAACCATCTATGTTTCCTGCCATAGCCCCAGAGTCCATAGTTCCAGCAGCATTGACCTTGGTGAGACGCTGCAGGAGGACCTGGGAACGAGCCCGCCAGATGCTGCTGCGCCAGGGACGGTCCTACAAAACCGCTGCTGACCGTTGGAGGACACCTGCCCCAAACTACAAAGTGGGTCAGCTAGTTTGGCTCTCTACCAAACATATTCCACTCCGGGTGGAGTCCAGGAAGCTCGCTCCCCCCTGCCTTGGGCCACCGCCCAGCTCACACTGCATCCGACCCCTATGGCCCCTCCCACAGATGGTGAGCCCATGGGAAGGGGGACCCAGGTTACCCTTTCAGGCTGTAACCGGCCGGGCCCCATGAGTGCAGGCGCTCACCTGGCGCTCACCTTCGAGCCCCACCTCCTGGCCTGGCTCCAGATAGAGGCCCCGGTGACCCGCGTCCGGGCAAGGGAAAAAGTCTTCCTGAATTGTTTGTCATCATAGGGGTTTTTGGAGCTGTGCTTTGTCTGGTCCCTCACCTTGAACCTGTTCGCCATGGGTGACCCTGCCAGGGGCATAAAGCCCCAGACAATTTAGCTCCTAGGATCAGTGAGACACACAAACCCCTCCACCACGATAAGGTGACAGCTCAAAGAGGGGATACATGTTGTTATAATTTGGAAAAAAATATAAATTATAAATTGTAAACAAAATTATAAACAGTCTCTAAAATGACATTAGGATTATGCTAGTAATTGACCAACATTCACAAAAAAACAAAACAAAATTTTCTGTCTTCTCAGATTGTGCTGATGTATGAGCACCAACCACTAAATCTCCCGGCCTTCTTCCATTCACCATGCAGAGATGTTGCCAACCTGACTACCACTTTTAGCATTGTCACTAGTTGCTTTTGTGAAAATCTAGAGGGGTCGGGAAAGTTGCTAAATATAGTCACAATAAGCCAGTAAAGCCAATAAGTAGGCAAAATTATCATTGATACTCACCTTTTACGGTGGCTGTTCTTTTGCAATTATACAGTACTGCCAGTTCTCCGAATGCTGTTCCAGGACGCATCTCACTAAGTAGCTTGCCACTCTGGATGACTTCCAGCAAGCCAGCTGAAATGCAGAACATATATTTAGAGTATTTTATCATGTTGTACTTTTGGGTGATTCCGATAATATGCTAAATTCTCTTTTGTCTTTATGAGCATTGTTTATTAAACAGTTTCAACCAGTTATTAGATTTTTTTATTAATTAATTTAATTTATTAAATTACGAGGAAAGTCAAGTACCTAGAATAAATCCATGCAAGTATGGTGAGAATGAGCTAATATCATAAGTCTGTTATTGTCCAAATACAGTACTTGTGGACCAAACTGTAGAAAGGTCATATAATTGATATAGCATTTTCAAATAGTGACCTTTTGCAAATTCATGTGGATTAATTCTTCAGTCAGAAATATAACCTTTTGGGTCTCTAGCAGGTCCTTCAGGTAATCCTCCATTTGGAGCTGAACATGAGGTGTCCACAAATCTGAGGAAGTCCTCTTTATCTCCTAGTTCAAATTTCAAGGATCTGTTTATTTTTGGCTTTTTTTCTGCCTTAGAAAGAGGATGACATCCAACCAAGACTCAGTTGTAGTCCTGAAACTCAAGGTTGCCTCAGTCCATTTCATAATTCCTCTTATGACATTGGTGGGCAGAGGACAGATTCTTTGATCCATCCATCCATCCATATTCTACCACTTATCCGAGGTCAGTTAGCAGGGGCAGTAGCTTTAGCAGGGACACCCAGACTTCCCTCTACCCAGCTACTTCATCCATCTCTTCCGGGGGGATCAAGAGGCGTTCCCAGGCCAGCCGAAGGATGTAGTCTCTCCAGCGTGTCCTGGGTCGTCCCTGGGGTCTCCTCCCGATGGGACATGCCCGGAACACCTCATCAGGGAGGCGTCCAGGAGGCATCCGAATTAGATGCCCGAGCCACCTCATCTGGCTCCTCTCGATGTGGAGGAGCAGCGGCTCTACTCTTAGTTCCTTATGGATGACCGAGCTTCTCACCCTATCTCTAAAGGAGAGCCCGGACACCCTGCGGAGGAAACTCATTTCGGATGCTTGTATCAGGGATCTAGTTCTTTCTTGACCCACAGCTCGTGACCATAGGTGAGCGTAGGAACGTAGAATCGACCGGTGAATCGAGAGCTTCGCCTTTCGGCTTAACTCCTTCTTTACCACAACAGATCGATACAAAGTCCACATCACTGCAGAAACTGCACCAATCTGCCTGTCAATCTCCCGTTCCATTCTTCACTCACTTGTGAACAAGACCCCAAGATACTTGAACCCCTCCACTTGGGGCAGGATCTCATCCCGACCCAGATAGGGCACGCCACCCTTTTCCGACTGAGGACCATGGTCTCAGATTTGGAGGTGCTGATTCTCATCCCAACCGCTTCACACTCAGCTGTGAACTGCTCTCGTGAGAGTTGGCGGTCATGGCTTGATGAAGCCAACAGAACCACATCAAATGCAAAAAGCAGAGATGCAATACTGAGGCCACCAAACCTGACCCCCTCTACGCCTCGGCTGCGCTTAGAAATTCTGTCCATAAAAGTTATGAAAAGAATCGGTGACAAAGGGCAGCCTTGGCGGAGACCAACCCTCACCGGAAATGAGTCCAACTTACTGCCAGATATGCGGACCAAACTCTGACTCCGGTCATACAGGGACCGAACAGCCCGTATCGCTACCCCATACTCCCAAAGCACCCAACACAGGACCCCCTAAGGGACACGGTCGAACGCCTTCTCCAAGTCCACAAAACACATGTAGAATGGTTGGGCGAACTCCCATGCACCCTCGAGGACCCTACCAAGGGTGCAGAACTGGTCGACTGTTCCACGGCCAGGACGAAAACCACTCTGCTCCTCCTGAATCTGAGATTCAACTTCCCGACGGACCCTCCTCTCCAGCACCCCTGAATAGAACCTACCAGGGAGGCTGAAGAGTGTGTTCCCCCTGTAGTAAAAAGCAAAAAGGGGGACCACTACCCCAGTCTGCCAATCCAGAGGCACTGTCCCTGATATCCAGGCGATGTTGCAGAGGCGTATTAACCAAGACAGCCCTACAACATCCAGAGCCTTGAGGAATTCCGGGCGAAACTCATCCACCCCCGGGGCCCTGCCACCGAGGAGCTTTTTAACCACCTTGGTGACCTCAACCCCAGAGATAGGAGAGCCCGCCTCAGAGAACCCAGACTCTGCTCCCTCATGGGAAGGTGTGTCGGTGGCATTGAGGAGGTCTTCGAAGTATTCTCCCCACCGGCTCACAATGTCCCGAGTCGAGGTCAGCAGCACCACAGCCCCACTATACACAGTGTTAATAGTGCACTGCTTCCCCCTCCTGAGACGCCGGATGGTAGACCAGAATTTTCTCAAAGCGGTCCGGAAGTCTTTCTCCATGGCCTCACCGAACTCCTCCCATACCCGAGTTTTTGCTTCAGTGACAACCAAAGCTGCATTCCGCTTGGCCAGCCGGTACCCATAAGCTGCCTCAGGAGTCATACAGGCCAAAAAGGCTCGATAGGACTCCTTCTTCAGCTTGACGGCATCCCTCACTGTTGGTGTCCAACAACGGGTTCGGGCATTGCCGCCACGACAGGCACCAACCACCACAGCTCCGGTCGGCCGCCTCAGCAATGGAGGCGCGGAACATGGTTCACACGGACTCCATGTCCCCTGCCTCTTCTGGAACATGAGCAAAGTTCTGTCGGAGGTGGGAGTTGAAACTCCTTCTGACAGGGGATTCCGCCAGACGTTCCTAGCAGACCCTCACAATACGTTTGGGCCTGCCACATCGGACAGGCATCTTCCCCCACTATCGGAGCCAACTCACCACCAGGTGGTGATCAGTTGATAGCGCCACCCTTCTCTTCACCCGAGTGAACACATGGCCGCTAGTCCGATGACATGACAAAGTCGATCATCGAACTGCGACCTAGGATGTCCTGGTGTCAAGTCCACGTGTGGACAACCTTATGCTTGAACATATTGTTCGTTATGGACAATCTGTGATGAGCACAGAGGTCCAATAACAGAACACCGCTCGGGTTCTGATCGGGGGTGGGGGTGGGTGGTGGTGTGGGGTGTTCCTCCCAGTCACGCCCTTCCAGGTCTCACTGTCATTGCCCATGTGAGCATTGAAGTCCCCCAGCGGGAGCGCTCTCCAGCCCCCCCTCCAAGGACTCCAAAAAGGGTGGGTACTCTAAACTGCTGTTTGGTGTATAGGCACAAACAACAGTCAGGACCCGTCCCCCCACCCGAAGGCGGAGGGAGGCTACAATCTCGTCCACCGGGGTGAACCCCAACGTACAGGCGCCGAGCCGGGGAGCAATAAGTATACCCGCACCTGCTCAGCGCCTCTCCAGAGTGGAAGAGAGTCCAACCCCTCTCGAGAGGACTGGTACCAGAGCCCAAGCCGTGTGTGGAGGCGAGTCCGACTATATCTATTTGGAACTTCTCGACCTCACACACCAGCTCGGGCTCCTTCCCTGCCAGAGAGGTGACATTCCACGTCCCTAGAGCCAGCTTCTGTAGCCGGGGATCGGATTGCCAAGGTCCCCACCTTCGACTACAGCCCAGCTCACACTACGCCCGACCACCATTGGCCCCTCCCACAGGTGGTGAGCCCATGGGAAGAGATTCTTTGATACTATAGAAAAAATATTTTTTATTTGGGTGATCTTTGAGTCTGCAGGATTGTCAGGTGCCATATTCCTGGTTCGCAATGCCACATCAAAAGGTCCCCTCAGGCAGGGACCAAGGTTACATTCTGCTGGGGAAACACCTGTGGAATCCTGGCCTGCAAAGTTGATGGCAAACCTGAACTCTGGTGTTTCTCCCAATGTTTGTGTTGGTTTCCAACATCAAGTGCGATTATGGTTTTTAAGGTGCGGTGTAGTCGCTTTGTCAGATTAGTTTGTAGGTCACAGACCAATGTTAATTTGTGTCCTACATTCCCGATTCTGCACACTGCTTGAAATAAATAAATTTAGTTCCACCCACTGAGAGTAGTTTACAAAAACAGAAATAGACATTGTGTTTGGCGCTCTTGGGAGTTAAGCCCATCAAATCTACTCTTAATGTTTCCCAGGGATGGTGTGTTTTGGTGTGCTGCAGCTTTGGAGCCAGTTTCTGGTTTTCGGGTTTGGAAAGTTGGCAGGTTTGACAGTTTTTTAATGTGTTTTCGAACCTCCTAACTTAGTTTTGGGCAGTAGACAAGATGTAGTCTTATGTACATTTTCAGGCTGGCATGATGTCCAGAGACGAGATCTTGGTGGAAATATGCCGGTAGTTATGTTGTGTTGGTCGGCGGTTTTCTAAGAGAGTGACAAGGTGGAAAAGGAGATTCTACATAATTGTGTATTTCGTGTGTGAATCAAGGACCACATCTCCATTTTTGATAAAGGTCCTGAGATTCAGGGTTTTCCTGGTGAACCCTAATTAGGGATGGATATCGTTAAGCCTTTACCAATACTACTACTCATAACTATACTGCTTATCGGTCCGATACTTTCCAGGTATTCTTATTGGTCCTTTTTTTTTTTTTTTAAACACTGCTTTATTTTCTTAAATATGTGCACACACATTCAATATCAGAAAATTTGTTTTATGACTTCATGAAAGCAAATATCAAATACTTTGACTGTACTTAGTAATATTCTGCAAAGTGATTTAATTTCACCAAACTATTCTGTTCGGATACTTACTAGGTACTGGGTATATTTTGCCCAAGTATCTCTTTGTTCTTTATACAGGTAAAAGACTGGCCAAAAACATACAGTATATAAAGTTGACAGCATGGGCTTTTTTTTTTAAATTGAGAGCTACTTCTTGGGCGCTGATTAATGTGAAGGGCTACGAGTTTACCTTTAATTACGTTATTATTAATAATTAATGATATTCATCAATGTGAAAATACGGATCATGTTAATGATTTCTGACAATAATGATCTACAATGATTTAACAAGGTAGGAAACATAAATATCAATATCTGTAAAGTGTTTCTACTTTCAAATGATCACTTCTACAATATTCTACAATGTCTCATCACTGGTGAGCTGTTTTTAGAAAAACTAGGCCTGTGAGCTACAGTATTCACGTGGTCTTTGGGAGCGACCTTTTTGGTGAACCTTTGTATAATGTCAACTGACCTGCTAAAACATAGAGATCGTTTCCAGATTCCCCCTCCTGGATGACGAGCTGTCCTTTACTGTACACTTTCTCATACATACAGTCAACCATCTCCCTCATGTGCTGTGGCTCCAATCTCTTAAGGAAGTCATTGTTTGTGATGGCGTCATTCATTAGCTTTTTAATTCTGAAATGGAAAGAAGATATTTAGGTTGTAAAGGACACTTTGGCAGTAAGCCGAAAACACGACACTAAGACATGAGCCTGTGTCACGTTCGAAATGGCTGAACCACGACACGCCCCATCGAACCCATCCTAGAATTTGTGCCTCTGATCCAGATAGGAGGAGCCATAAGAGCTCAGAGTATAACCAACATTATAATAATAATAATAATAATAATAGTAATATAAAGTTCATTTTAAAAAGCCTAAGCCAAGATTGAAGGTCAATTTCGTCAGCAAGCCTACTCCAAATGCGTTTCACTCAACTACTTTTTCTGGTGACTCTCTGGTTTTTCATTTGACCAGAGTGAGCAAAACTGTGCCTACCGCTATTGCTAGTTTTGTTCAACGAAGTGGGACATGAAAGAAAACACAGGCACAGTTTACTGTGACAAATCTATTTTATTTATTAATAAATTATATAGAGCCAGCTTCTGTAGCCGGGGATCGGATCGCCAAGGTCCCTGCCTTCGGCCACCGCCCAGCTCACACTGCACCAGGCCCCTATGGCCCCTCCCACAGGTGGTGGCCCATGGGAAGGGGGACCCACGTTACCCTTTCAGGCTGTACCCGGCCGGGCTCCATGGGTGCAGGCCCGGCCACCAGGCACTCGCCTTCGAGCCCCACCTCGAGGCCTGGCTCCAGAGAGGGGCCCCGGTCACCCGCAATACGGGCAAGGGAAAACGTCTTCCTGAATTTTTCATCTTCATAGAGGTTTTTGGCTTCGAGGAAATTCTGGTCCACCATCCGTCGTCTCAGGAGGTGGAAGCAGTGCACCATCAACACTGTGTACAGTGAGGATGGGGCGCTGTTGACCTCGACTCGGGACATTGTGAGTCGGTGGCGAGAATACTTTGAAGACCTCCTCAATGCCTTCTCATGAGGAAACAGAGTCTGGGGTCTCTGAGGAAGGCTCTCCTATCTCTGGGGTTGAGGTCACCGAGGTGGTTAAAAAGCTCCTCGGTGGCAAGCCCCCTGGGGTGGAGGAGATTCGCCCAGAGTACATAAAAAGGCTCTGGATGTTGTGGGGCTGTCCTGGTTGACACGCCTCTGCAACATTGCGTGGACATCGGGAACAGTGCTTCTGGATTGGCAGTCTGGGGTGGTGGTCTCCCTTTTTAAGAAAGGGGACCGGAGGATGTGTTCCAATTACAGGGGGATCACACTCCTCAGCCTCCCTGGTAAGGTCTATTCAGTGGTGGTGGAGAGCAGGGTCCGTCGGGAAGTCGAATCTCAGATTCAGGAGGAGAAGTGTGGTTTTCGTCCTGGCCGTGGAACAGTGGACCAGCTCTACACCCTCGGCAGGGTCCTCGAGGGTGCATGTGAGTTCGCCCAACCAGTCTTCATGTGTTTTGTGGACTTGGAGAAGGTGTTCGGGGAGTCCTGTGGGGGGAGCTTCGGGAGTATGGTGTACCAAACCCCCTGATATGGGCTGTTCGGTTCCTGTACGACCGGAGTCAGAGTTTGGTCCGCATTGCTGGCAGTAAGTCGGACTCGTTTCCGGTGAGGGTTGGACTCCGCCAAGGGTGCCCTTTGTCACCGATTCTGTTCATAACTTTTATGGAAAGAATTTCGAGGCGCAACCGAGGCGTACAGGGGGTCCGGTTTGGTTACCTCAGTATTGCATCTCTACTTTTTGCAGATGATGTGGTTCTGTTGGCTTCATCAAGCCGTGATCTCCAACTCTCATTGGAGCGGTTCGCAGCCGAGTGTGAAGCGGCTGGGATGAGAATCAGCACCTCCAAATCGAAGACCATGGTCCTCAGTCGGAAAAGGTTGGCATGCCCTCTCCAGGTTAGGGATGAGCTCCTGCCCCAAGTGGAGGAGTTCAAGTATCTTGGGGTCTTGTTCACGAGTGAGGGAAGAATGGAACGAGAGATTGACAGGCGAGTCGGTGCAGCATCTGCAGTGATGTGGATTTTGTATCAGTCCGTTGTGGTAAAGCTCTCAATTTACTGGTCGATCTACGTTCCTACAAACACCTATGGTCACGAGCTGTGGGTCGGTCATCCGGGAGGATCTCAGAGTCGAGCCGCTTCTACTCCACAATGAGAGGAGCCAGATGAGGTGGCTAGGGCATCTGATTCGGATGCCTGGTGAGGTGTTTCGGGCACGTCCCACCAGGAGGAGACCCCGGGGACGACCCAGGACTCGCTGGAGAGACTATGTCTCTTGGCTGGCCTGTGAACGCCTCGGTATCCCCCCCGGAAGAGCTGGATGAAGTGGGTGGGGAGAAGGAAAGTCTGGCCTTCCCTGCTAAAGCTACTGCCCCTGCGACCCGACCTCAGATAAGCGGTAGAAAATGGATGGATGGATGGAATAAATTGTCTATATTATAACTAAAGTATTCATATAAATATTACTAATAATGTATATTTGTAATAATTTTTAATGTATCAAAATAATTTTTGAATAAATTAATAAAATACATCAGCGATGGGCAACTTAAATGATGGCTGGGGCCACAATTTTTTTTTTCCAGCATGCCCGCGACCCTAGTGTGGATAAGCGGAATGGAAGATGAATGAATAAACCACAACAAAACTGAGATCATTGTTTTTGGCAATAAAGAAAAGAGGATAGCTGTTAGTAAATAGTCACTCGCTTTAAAAAGCGAGTGACCAAGTCCGAAACCTTGGTGTTCTGATAGATTCCGACCTGACTTTCAACAGTCATATCAAATCAATTTGTAAAACTGCCTTCTACCATCTGAATAACATGTCCAGAGTGAAGGCTTGCATGTGTCAAGCAGACCAGGAGAAGCTCATCCATGCTTTTATCTCAAGTAGACTTGCTTATTGTTGTGGTCTTCTGACTGGACTCCCCAAAAAGAGCATTAAGCAGCTGCAGCTCATTCAGAATGCTGCAGCTCGGGTTCTGACCAGAACAAAGAGGTCAGAGCATATTATTCCTATTCTAATGTCTTTACACTGGCTTCCAGTCAGCTTTAGAATAGATTTTCAAGTTCTGCTACTGGTTTATAAATCACTAAACGGTTTAGGTCCTGAATACATGAAAGAAATGCTTATGGAATATAAACCCAGTAGGGCTCTGAGATCGACAGACTCAGGTCAAATAGTGGATCACAGAGTCCACAGCAAACATGACGAAGCAGCATTTAGCTATTATGCTGCACACGAATGGAATAAGTTGCCAACAGAAGTGACTTCAGCCCCAACTGTGCATGTTTTTAGGTCCAGGTAAAAACTCTTCTTTTTTCCCATGCTTTTTAGAGCATTTCCACTTTTAAATATTTCTTGAACCGTACGCTGGTATAATTGTATTTTAAATTTTTTTTATTTTTGTTTTAAATGTTTATAAACTTGTATTTCCTTTGTTTTTAAATGCTTTTAATCATGTAAACCACATTGTGTACGAAATGCGCTATATAAATAAATTTGCTTTGCTTTGCTTTGCTAATTACAACCACTACAGTCATTGTAATGGCACAATAGTGAGTTGTATAGTTAATCATTTGTTTTTACTGTATTTGTTGATGTGCCAACAAATGTTCTAGAGCACAGTAGGCACACACCTTTATTTATTGATGGCCCTCCAAATATCCATTCAGCCATAAGCAGAGTATCCTGAATACATTACTTTTATTGGATTTATTTCATACAGAGTAAAAAAACAAACACGCTCTCCTTAAAGTGGAGGTGGGGGGTCTGTACGTCACGACCACACACTACCTGCCCCATAAGACATTTTTAAGTTTAAAGTGTGCTTTATTTTTTTTTCAGCAGTCTGTTACAACAGCTCTGTTACTTTCTCCCACGTCGTCCGTGGTATTTTGGCGAAAAAGACTGGAACTAGGAGTTTTGGGAAACATAGCGTGTGAGCTGGAGCCTATGCAGGCTGACTGTGGGTGAGAGAAGGGGTACACACCAGATTGATTGCCAGCCTATCACATTCAGACATTTGTCAAATTGAGTGCACGTATTGAAAATCCATGCAAAAACAGGGAGACCATGTAAACCCCTTCACAGGAAGGGCAACACATTGTGTTCCAGGTGATTTTGTTGTTTTTACAAACACTATATTGTCCATAGTTTTTCTTGTTATTCAGGTAATCACGTGAGTTTGTGTGTGTGTGTGTGTGTGTGTGTGTGTGTGTGTGTGTGCGTGCGTGCGTGCGTGTGTGCACTTGTTCATTACCACATCAGACAGATGATGCGCGAGAGAGATGAAAAAGAAGCTGTTGAATGGATCGCGATGTTGCGGGCAAGCAAAATAACAAATGACTCGGCCTCTGCATTTAAAATCCTGTAGCCTTTTGTTCCTCTCTGTGTCTCCCTATTATATAGCCATGATAATGCTGCCTTTCAGATCTTGATAAGCAGAGTAGGTGAGGGTGCTTGGATCTTTTCATCAGACTGGCAAAGATATTCTGTTTGGGTTATTGAAGCGCAAGTATAAAATGTATGTATTTATGACCACGATTGCCCAATGATGATCAACTGCGGAGGACGGAGACAAATAACTTTGTTCTTAAAAGCTCAGGGAATCAGTTAAACCTTTTCCCTCCAAGGAACGGTGATTTGTTTTCTACTGAACAGTGCATGCTGTATCTTTCAACTTACTCTGAATCTTTGTGTATGGGCTTCACCATGGAAATGTGAGTAGGTCTGAGCCACCCGCAGAAGTTTTCTGAAGTAGGTTCAGCAGAGACACCTTCCTTCGCTTTAAGCCTTTGGTGGACCTCCACGGCGACCTTGTGGAAACGACTGGGACCTTGATTGATGACACTGAAGCGCCGGTGGCACAGTCCTTTTGGTGCACACCCCAAGCTGTTGTTGTACCCTATAGCATCCTGCAGTTTGTCAATCTGGGAGACCTTTGCATCGAGCTCCCTCCGCAGATGCTGCAACTGAAGTTCTTGAGCTTCTAACACTTGGTCCCTCTGTGCCAGCTCCAGTTCCAAATAGTCTATACGCATCCTGAGATTGAGAAATTTGGATTACTGGGTGCAATGCACATAGTTTCGCTTTACTGCAAGAAGGTACTGCAACACAGTGGGTCCTTGAGATACGAGTCGAATTGGTTTCGTGATCATGCTCACAAATCAAAATACTCATTATCTTTTCCCACTGCAAAAGCCATTTCCACCCCCCCCCCCCAAAAAAACAAACACAAATTGTTGTAATGTAACTCCTCACAGCTCATCAGTAGTAATACTCGTCGTTCCACACAGAAGAAAATAACTATAGGACTGAGTTCTGCTCTAGTGTCTGTCTACATGTGTTACTGCACCATTTGTGTTCAACCCTTTGCTTATAAAGGGTAAAAGTACCGCAACATAGATGCGTTAGCATTAAGCTAGTGGCCTGAAAAGTTAAGATATGTGGTTGTTTTAAATCAGGTGTCATTCTATTTTGTTTTATTTTTAGTTTGACAGTAAACTTCAACTCTTATCTCAATAGCAACGGTTATTTGGAGAATCCTTTTGAATTAGTGGCGAGTTCACCCATTCAAGAAATGAGGGGAAAAAAATCACGAAGAAAAGATTGAACCATACCTTTACAAGGCTGTGAACGCAAAGTTTGACTCTTTTCATTGTCATGACTTTTCGACTGTTATGGTACACATTTTACACAATTACAATATCTGGCAAAATGGATAACAATTGGCTTGACTTACCTCAAGATGTCCAATTCCAGACCTGGGGGGTCTGTGTGGTTGGAGGCCAGGCAGGTTTTCTTCTCAGCCCGTGGGGGCTTTATTGAACCGTTGCCCATGTCCAGACATTGGCCTGCTACCATAGGAATTGCTCTCAGAGCATTTTGAAAGTGAAGTATGTTTGAGATGCTCTGCGACAGGATGCGCCCGATGTGTCTGTTTTTAATGCTAAAAATGTACTATAATAAAAAAAAAAAAAAAAAAAGGAGACAGAAAAGCACCCTCGAATAGTTTTTTTTCAATTATATAAGACATACATAATGATGTAATGCTACGACGCTGGTGTCAGGTGGAAACCTCTTATCGCCAAAACCATCACCTTTCAAAAAAAAAAAACCCCAAAGAAATGGCATATTTGTTGAGCCATTAACGTTGCTTTTCAACATTGTATAATTGGTCATTAATTTGTGAAAATAACAGACCACAGGGGGACTGACCAGTAGCACAGATCTGTGAGAATAAATACGAAATCGATCGAATTTGGACAGGAAGTTTCGGTAGTGTGTCACTGAAAAAGACTAAACTATTCTGTATAAACAAAATGAATACATGCAAATGGTACAAATGCTCTACTCTTATCCAACATAGCATCACAAGTTTGTTTATTTTCTGAAAAGGAATGAATCCATTTGTCTCGTCGAGTGATTGCGTCGACATATTTAAGAAATGGACAAATTATTTTAGCATTTACCTGAATCCATAATCCATAATCCGTGTTCCCTCAAGACATCTCCACACAACTGCATCTTCTCTTTCTGTCGCCCATGAGCACAATGCCACTGTTTGCTGGGAGGAGGAACCTTTTTTACATGCGAAGCCAAGGGTGCCTCTGATCAAATTGAAGTATCTGGCAGCCCCTGGTGGTCTTAAAATGTAGAGTAAACAGGGGGGGGGGTCATCTGTTTTCACAACCAATAACTTCACTCTACACTGTTTCCACTCCAGAAGCCTGTTGTGAAAAAATATGATACTGTCCTGCTTCTCTGAGGGTAAACTCACACTGGCCAAGTTCTATTGTGTTGTGCTTTGGCATGGTTATCCATTTCCTCGCCCCTTCCCTTCCCCTGCACTCATCCGTTCTTTTGCACGCAGTATTTAAAACACATCACCTCTGACGTACACACAGACGCAGCACACTCACAGGCACAAAATACATCATTTGGTGAATATATATATATATATTTTTTTTATTAATTATTATTATTCTCATTCAGTGACAGATTAGGAAAATCAGTTTTGGCATTGCGTGATGACAGCTGCCATTCGGCGTATTAAAAAAAAAGTACAAATAATGTTGGAAAAAAAAAAAGAAGAAAACATTAGTTTCAGACGCCACATTTATCTGCAGTGTACTCTCGAATGGATCAATAAAGGATCTTATCTCAGTTAAAACCACAACTGGTCATATTGAAATATTGATATGGACATATCTTGTCCATATTTGGACATTGTTCTCATCTGAAAACCACAGAATTATATCGCAATTCAATGTTTTTGATACCTGCACAAACCTAAATCATTTGGCAGATTTCAATTAACTGCATGGAAAAACTCTAATATCGTACTGTATGTATAAACCCCAATTCTAATGAAGTTGGGATGTTGCGTAAAATGTAAATAAAAACCGAATACAATGATTTGCAAATCCTTCTCAACCTATATTCAATTCGATACATTACAAAAACGATATTTAATGTTCAAACTGGTAAATTTTTCGTATCTTTTTTTTTCTTGCAGCTTTTCAGTCACTTTGAATTTGATGCCTGCAACACGTCCCCAAAAAGTTCAGGGTGCACTCCGCCTTCTGCCCCAGCGTATGCTGAGATAGGCGCCAGCACCCCCGTGACGCTAGTGAGGACAAGCGGTATGGAAAATGGATGGATGGATGGACAATGTGACACATATTTTCAATGTTAGACAGATCTGCACTGTTGGTAGTCCAGTCTAAGTACTCACACTCTTTTACTATGAAGCCACAATGCTGTACGTGCAAGAATGTGGTCTGGCATTGTGTTGCTGAAACAAGAAGGGATCTTTCTCAAAAAAAGACATTGCTTGGATGGCAGCATACAGTATGTTGCTCCAAAACCTGTATGTAACTTTCAGCATTAATGGTGCCTTCACAGATGTGTAAATTACCCATCCAATGAGCACTACCCCATCCCCCCTAAGCCCCCCCTTGCACCCCGTCGCCCCCTACCATCACAGACGCTGGCTTTTGAACCTTGGGCTGATACCAATCTGGATGGTCCTTTTCCTCTTTGGCCCAGAGAACACGATGTCCGTGATTTCCATAACCAATTTGAAATGTGGAATCATCAGACCACAGCACACGTTTCCACTTTGCGTCAGTCCATTTCAGTTAAGTGAGGGGCCAGAAAAACTGACGGCATCGTTTTGGGTGTTCTTGATCTATGGCTTTCGTTTTGCATGGTAGCGTTTTAACATGCATTTGTAGATGGAGCGACCAACTGTGTTAACTTACAATGGTTTTCTGAAGTGTTCCTGCTTTTTGGGACTGCGTTCCAGGGATCAAATTCAAAATGTGAATATATTAGCAACAAAACAATAACGTTCAACAGTTTGAACATTAAATATCTTTTCTTTATAGTGTGTTAAATTGAATATAGGTTTAAAAGGATTTACAAAATCATTGTATTCTTTTTATATTTACGTTTTACGCAATGTCCCAATTGCGTTGGAATTGGGGTTTGTATAATTGTACATATTATCAATAAAGTAAAAGAAAATAACATAAATACAGTTAGTTCCTCATAAAAGCTTACCAATTCCATGCAAAGTGTGTATAATGCCCCTCTTGTCCATATTTGGACATTGTTCTCATCTGAAAACCACAGAATTTCAAATCAATAAATACAAATCTCTATAGATTCTTGACGATTTCTACTTTCATCAATGTTTCTAGAAAACCCAATATACATCAAAACGGTTTGACAAAATAGATTTTGCGAAAACGTTATAATAACGTTAAAATATTTTCTGTCATTATTTTATTTTTTATTTTTTTTCAATGTTACATTATATAACAGTTGGAATAAGGTCTAGCAACTGTGACAAGCGAAAAAGCGAAACAAGACATTTCCTTGACATAATCTTGGTTACAGCAGGAAACCTAGCACTCTACTGTAATATCCACTTTATTAGACTGTGGATGTTTAAATTATATATCATCTTGAAAGTAAAATTAACAACTGCAACTCTGTTTCTTGCAAACAGTGAAATGTTTAAGTTTCCAAAATTCCTTTACTGTTAAAACAAGAAGTATTTTATGAATATTTTGTGTTACTTTTCAAAATGCCTCTGTCAATAGAAACAAGTAGGAACACTTTACATAAATTCTATGGCCTAATTTTTTTTTTTTAATTTTAGCTCTTTTATTTTTGATTAGAAAGCTTTCAATATATATCCTCAAACTGAAAACCGAGTCAAATAGTAATAATATAATCCAATAAATTGTATTTTACCATCAGTCACAGAAATGATATTTTTTGTTGAAAATACTCTATCATATTTGTCCATACATCTTCACACGAGCAGTTCATAGATTTTCCACTAATGCACAATAAATTGTAGAAAACACACACATTGAATTATTCGTGCAGTGTACATTCATAGCCAAAAATCAAGCCACTTTTCTTATGCTTCATTTCAGCTCAACGTGTTACAGTTTGCAAGGGTAAACCATGCATTTCCATAATTGGATATACAGTATGAAGTACAGCAAATTAATCCGATAAAAAAAAGAACAGCGTTTTTTTCTTCTTCTGTCCGCCCATATAAGGGCATCGCCCAGGGCACTATTCAAGACAGCACTGAGGACATGCTACATTTCTTCGTATGTATCTGTTGAATGCAAGGCTGGCATTTTTTTTTTTTTTTTTTTTTTTTTGATCGGAGGTGCCTTTAATAACGCATTCGTATTGATGCGGGGAAAAGTGAATCAGTCAATGAACTGCACTTTCCAAAATGAGCCAGGAAGATGTACGGTGCAATCAGCTGTTTTGGTACTTTTTTTTTTTACACGGAACTGAATAAACTGTACGCAGACAGATAGGTCCAGATGCATTTATTATTGTGCATATTCATAGTTTCATTAAAGAGGTTCCGCAACAATAGGGCACGTGCCAGTTCATCCAAAGTACCCTTTTTTTTTTTTCTTGTTTAAATTTACATTTGTAAAATTCCTTCTCAATGCTGCCCAAGACTAAATAATGCAAAGGAATGGCGTATTCTTTAACGAGCATCAGTCGTGATCACAACCACAAATAGCGCTAGCTCTTCACTGTTTTTTTTTTTTTTTTTTTTTGCCATTGCAGTTGAGCAACTGCAAATTGACATTGGAAATAAATGCCGTCAATTCCGTTTTATTTTCTGCTTAAAATCCATTGCGGTGGTGGCAAATCGCTGACCAAATACTTCTGAATCTAACTGTTTGCATACAGTATTGCCAAAAACAAACAAACAAACAAACAAAACCACAAGATACTAAAAAAAACAAGGAACTACAAATCAAGACCAAAAATAAATGCTCTGAATCAGACCAAATATGAAACTATACAGAAAATATATACTCCATTAATTTCTTTCTCATACAAGTAAATAATTCATATCGTGTAGAACTACATCGTATGGACAGTAATATTAATTGGACGGCGTTGGACGAGACCGAAGGAAAATACAATTAAAATGCACATCCTAAATCTTATTAAACTTATTTAGGATATTTAGGATTATTTAGGATTATTTAGGAAGTGAGGGTGTGAGGAAGACCCTCTCATCAGTGACCTCTGACCTCACAAGCGTTTTTCTGGGTGAATCAAAGCATGTTCAGTTTTGGTGCGGGGCAATGACCAGGGGCCTCACGTACAAAGACTTGCGCGGATTGTCTACTGAAACATGGCGTAAACTCTAATCCACAAAACGTCAGACGCACAAAAATATCCAGATGTACGAATCTGTGCGTACGCGTGAATCCAAGCGCATTCCCTTCGTACATCCCAATCGACGGGGAAATGAGCGCACATGTTGGCGTAGCCGACCCCTCCCCGCGCAAGAAAACCCTCTTTGGCACGCTATCCGGCGGCGTTAACGACAAGCGGAAGAAGGGTGTATCGTGTGTCAAAGGACACAGACGCGGAGGATTCGTCCACCGTTCCTAGTCTCGCCGCCATCCCCAGCGTCTCCGACGCAATTACGCCCCCAACGACCGGCTGGGAGCGTAATTGCTTCATTTGAACGTACATCGGTAGCACATGATTGAAATGGCATTATTTACCGCCCCCCCCCCCCCCCCAAAAACAAAAACAAACAAAAAAACGTACGCCACATTTTTGTGCGGATGCAGTTTTTGTACAGGAGGCCCCAGGGTCACGAAATATTTTGAAAGCAAAACTGACCGAATATTTCTATTTTATATTTCAAAATGGATACATTGAAAGTTGTTGGTAGGTTTAAATCATATTTGATCAACGGAAGACTGAAACAACATTGGCCTATTTCACAAGGCAGCTGTCAATATTGACATAAGGAATGCTTTTGTCTACTAGCTTGTCAAAGAAACAAGACGTTGACATGTACAAGTGTGTGTCGGTCTCTGGCTGACATGTCGACACGGTTTTTGGTTTGATTTTTGCGTGTACACAAATGGAGCCACGTGGACTTGGACTCAAATCCCAACAAAATGTACTATTAGGCAAATTTTCGAGCAGCACTCATGTCTGCTCGTGGGATGTCTAACTAAAAACACTGAATTGCACACGCAACGCTACTTACTTTGAAAAGTCAATAACGCACACATTATAATGTATGTTTGTACTATTTACAGAGCTCGAATACGTTGATATATATGTACAGTCGTTTCGTTCATATTGTACAATACTCACAATTATAGCTTTGCGTTATGGAGCATGTCAACACTTGAATGGAAAATAATCACCGTTATCACATATGTGACCAGCCATGATGTGATGCTGCTTGCAAAACATATACTATTGTACCCACTCTTCCAAATATTATTATAGCTGCATTCATGGGCTTTTTTTATTTTATTTTATTTTTTTTATAGAAGGCAGTGAGTCAGATAACATGCAGAAGGAATCATCATTAGGCTCTCCCCTGTTCTTATGTTGTTGTTGTTGTTTTATCGGCATTTTACTGTATCTTGTCCTGTGAGCTGTTCCGCATTAATGTCACACCAAACACCGTCACGCGCATGTGCTAAAGCGCTCACGGCCTGTTTGGACTCGACGTTAAGCAGATCATCGCGGATCGTAGAACATACCCATCAACGGGGACGGTCTATATATTTGTGTGGCAGCGAAGGCTGTTCTATCCCGTCACCTTTTCGAGACAAACGATGGCCTCTAGCATTTGAGTTTGATTGAAATAATTTTGCTCACGACATTGACCGGAGCGTCAAACATCACTGGCTCTGTGTCGAGCCTCACAGTAAAATGTTGACATGGCAACGTCTGATAAAAACTCAAAAGATATCTCTGAACGCCTTCAGGTTCTTCCTGGTGGCTCCATGGGATATCCTCTGATGGTCTTACTTCTTAGCCAGTTGGAAGGGGTGTTGTCCCTAAAATATTGATGAAAACACATTAGTCAAACAATAAGACTTGTGTGGCATAAAAGGCTACAAGCTGCGTCCAGTGTAAAGTGCAAGTGCAGAGCTTTCGGCGAAAGAGAACTGCACTCGTTTGCTTGATCGCGTTACCTATAGACTAAAGCGATACTTTTCTACATGTTACAAGTTCCAACAATCTACATTCGCGAAAGCTTTCTCTCATGTATCTGCGTACGCACGATTTGCAACCATAAAAACCGCTGTTAGTGACATTTACATTCGATGGCCGCATTTTGGTATCAATCCAACTCAAGGAAATGACTGCAATTAGAAATTCCCTATTTGTGGGGAAAGTCATAAACACACACATACTTTACGACTGCTAAATAAAATTGATCGTATGAAAATATTGATATACTGTATATTTTCATGCACAATTGGTGGGAATGCATTGTATTGCTTTCATACGTAGAATAAGGTCAGACTTGTGTAAACATAAGACATGGTTGGACTGCACTGGGTTTTTCCTCAGAGAGCCGTTTACATTGTGAAATCATAAATGTTTAATCGCCTCATCATATTACATATATGCAACATTAAACGTTGTTATAAGAAAAGGTGATGCAACACAGCGGCAAACACGACCCTGTCCCAGCTTTTTTTTTTTTTTGGAACGTGTTGCAGCCATCAAATTCTAAGTTCATGATTAGTTGCTAAAAACAATCAAGTTGATCAGTTTGACCATTCACTCTCTTGTCTTTGTAGTTTATTCAATTCAATATAGGTTGAGCATGATTTGCAAATCATTGTCTTCTGTTTTTACTTCTGTTTAACACAACGTCCCAACTTCGTTGGAATTGGGCTTTGTAGATAAATATCGTTTATCGGCCACGTGACGCGGTGGGTCTGATTTGAACTTTGACACCTGCGTCAGCCACATGGTTCAACTGACCCAGTTTATTATAATTTTTGGGGGGGATTTTTATTGCCAAATGCAAGTCATTTCTGTGCAACAAGATAACCGACACACCTGTCGACCCATACAAAACATCCATGGTCATGATAGTGAAAGGGAGGGGTAGAGACCACGAACTTCGGAAAATGATGGTGGTTGGTTGTCAGTGGAACAATGCAGAGGTAACATGATGTTTGACACTCTGGGAGGAAGACTTAGGCCACATGAAAATAATATGTAAGTTTCATGTTGCGACTTTTGGTTTGTCCCAACACGGGTCGCCGCCAGCGAGTCACACGCATGATTCGATTGGCAAGGTTTTATGGCGGATGCCCTTCTTCACACATACCAGCCATTTTTTTTTTTTTTTTTTTTTTATCCAGGCTTAGCAATTGAAGGGGCTGTGCATGAAACAAACCCGCACTATCTAGACGAAGGGCAAAAGCGTATACCACTACACTAAAAGAAAGTTTGTTTGATTACTTACTGATGTTTCGTTGCCAGCATGGGGTGGTGCGTGTGTGTGCACTTGGATTGTTTCAGGTACTCAGCAAATGTGAGCACAGTCGTGGCAAATATTGGTCAGGATCTAGCTAGTGGTGTCAAACACATTCATGCTGTGGGCCACATTGTTGGCACGGTTTCCCTCGGCGGGCCATTAGAACTGTGAAACCAAATACTGTCAACGTTTCATCGCCTCATCATAGTAGTAGACAAATAAATAGACACAACAAATTTGGATCTCTAGTTTTTACAGTCATAAGTCAAGGATAACTGTTCACCTATTATTATTTTACGTTACCGTAAAAGGGAGTTGGTAACAAAACAAAACAACAAAAAAATGCTGCAGATTTGAGCAAGAATCATGGGTGTTGACACAAATTATTTGCTTTCGCGGGGCACATAAAATGATGTGGCGGGCCATATGTGGCCCCCGGGCCCTGAGTTTAACACCTGTGCTCTATTATTCTAATCTGTAGTTCAAATGTCACCTTAATTACGTTATTGTAGATGTATACAACTTTCCCGACATTCTACGAGCATGAAGCTGCAAATTGCAGCGTGTGCGCTTTGTGTTCGGGCTCATTTCAAACGCTGGATTCCACGCTACAGCAAGACGCGCATGTCGTTTGAAACCGGTCCAGCAACCCACCTCATTCGGTGCATGCAGTGCGTTCACACCGCTACAATTGCAAATCAAAGTGGATTAGCAAATGCAAACAAGCTCCGGGTTAGCGAGCAAGGGGTTAACTGTGCAAACGGTATTTGCATATGTGATATACTGTGTTTATACTACATTTGGATAGCGACTCGATCTTGATCTTATCACTATTGACAGGCTAATTAATGCTCCGCGGTGAATATTTTGTTACGCAAATATTTCAGCAGCTGCTATTAAGAGCAATAAAAGTCATAAATCAAGCCTGGCAAGGTGGTGAAAAAACTCAAAGGCATGGTCGTTACAGATCAGCAATTAATAAATGTGCACGTTTCAAACATGTTTGCTTTTTATTTCTGGAAGCATCATTGTCACTTTTGGAACATCAAGAACATTTTGAACAACATTTTGTCAGAGAGAACTACCACATAACAGACCAAGGCACACACCAATCAGTGCATCATCCCCCCCAACACTAGGTCACTTGGAAAGTTAATTGGGTGAGTTCAATAAGCCAAGACATTTAATTATGCCGGTTGATCAAATCGGTCATGAAACAAGACCATCGCCTTGGCTAAATTATAGCTTTCTTTTGATTGAAGCAACGGGGTGCAGCATTACGCTTTAAGGGTGTGCATTCGTATTTACGTCTGAAAACCGACGTTTAATTCTTGACAAGAACCAAAAACTACAGTTAATACAGAGCCATACAGTTATGAAGCATGACGTGGCATGTAATACTGGTAAAATCATCCAATAATTACAGATATGCCACGCTACAAAAGAACACTTTCAGGAAATCTCATGCATTTCAAACTGGTGAGCAGATCTAAGTTGAGACCCTCATCGAAAACAAGAGTGTATTTGGGTTTTTTTGAACATGCGCGCAAAGACAACAAATAAGGAAAATTAAAGTATTCAATGCAAATGGACTCGAATAGCCATTCTTATTTTGTAGCAAATTTCCCTGCAATATTGACATTTATTTTTAGCAACGTGCGGGTTGGAAGAAACAACCATGGCATGGAA
The DNA here is from genome assembly GCF_024500275.1 of Phycodurus eques. Classification (NCBI taxonomy): domain Eukaryota; kingdom Metazoa; phylum Chordata; class Actinopteri; order Syngnathiformes; family Syngnathidae; genus Phycodurus; species Phycodurus eques. Next base: position 27,445,736 of record NC_084535.1, read on the forward strand.
ATGCATATATTAAAACCAACGCGTTAGTATTTTTCAACCCAAATTCACTCTTCAACTTGCCTGAGGTACAATTGCATTTGGAACAGAAATGAATATTCAAAACAATGGCAACCTTTCTAACCTGTGTGAACATTTTGTGTTTAAAAAAAAACAAAAAAAACAACAAAACAAATCTTGTCTTATATTTTATCTTAAAAAGGAGACTTAAAAAAAAAAAGACTTTCCAAATGCCTACAGGAATCTTTCCAGCCACACAACTCAGTATAGCATGGTCTTGCCCATTAGAATAAAACAACACGCTACAATAAGTTAAAAAGCTTTATCCAAATCACAGTATGCACAAATATCATGCATCTGTAACTGCTAATAATTAATTCCTTCCTATTCAAACATATAAAAACTAAATGCATAGATATAAAATCAAATACATTGTCATATGTATTAAAATAAAACCATCTGTACAAAACATTTATTTGCTTTGCAGTTTTTTTTTTATTTTTTTTTTTATAATAGGTTATAAAAGGATAGGGAAAAAGTAAAAAAATAAATATTCTATGTACAATTACACAAGCCATTCCCAAAGTTATCACTGCAGGGAGAAAGCAAAAGGCAAAATGTTAGTTCAAACAACGTCACTGGGGGAAGTTACAAACACGGTGTAAGTAAGTGTCAAGCTTTTACTAACTTTGTTCCAACAACCTGGTACAGGCAGGCCATCATCTCCCTGGAAAAACAAAACAAAGTGGTGAACACTCACGAAATTGAGCTACAGTACATGCAAATGTAAAGAAATCCAACAATTATGCAGTTTGGACCGAGAAGCCGTTTACATGTACAAAATGATATTGAACTCGGAGTTGCAAATCACGTTGTTCCATCCAGAAATTTGGAAAACCTCATTTCCTTTATTCTGTCACTAACTAAGTTTTCACGACCAGTATAATTATGTATGGTTAACCAGTTTGACTTCATTAACATTGTCAAAATGTTACCATACCAACTAGAAGGATGTAGTATGGTACAATCTGTATGGGGTTACAAACATCGCAGGCACTTTATTGGTCAACAGAGAATGGTCAGTTTTCCTTAGAACACTGGGAATGGAATGGGAGGGACAAAAAACTCTATGGACTCTATTTACGTGACCAGCGCAAAATCCAGCACTGCACTGGGCGTAATTCTGTGAGGAGGTAGGCGAGACCCAGTTTTGGTAATTTCGTGGACCGGTGTACCCCCAGGGCATGTAAAAAGTGGGACGTCCGTCCGCGCGTGTTCACAGCAGACTTCAACCTGTCCAATCGAAGCGGCCTCTCTCATTCCCTTTAAATGTGGCGCAATATTCTCGCGTGGAGACGTCTCTACATGTGGAAGAGAACACAGGGATCCATGCGTGACTGGAGCCTTGAACGTTAGCGGGTGCCATTATTAAATACAGAACGAGCTGGTGAACACTGCTGTTGACCTAGACCATGTTCGCGGACCTCATGTATTTGTACCCCCTTCAACGATTGTTTGTTTTACACCCCCCTCAAACCTCCGTAGCCGGCAGCTGTGGAAAAGATGTGGAAAGATTTCAAAGTTATATTAATGATAACAATAAAATGCTTTCAATTAATTTATTTCTACAAGGATTAAGAGGGTTGGATGCCCGCTGTTGAAATACAGCAAGTCGGTCATCCACCACGCATGGCCGAGGACCTCACGTGTCTGTCTGCCTTCAACTGCCCTGATCAAATTCACCAAAATTGCGTTATCACCTGTGCCAACAGTTAGACATGATCTCAGTAGGCTTAAGTTTAGACTTAGACGTTCTCACACCAAAATCTCACTCCGCCAAGCCCATCTATCAGGGCACATCCTCACTGCGCCGAAACGCCCGGCTTGGTGCAGACGGTCTACCAAATTCGCAAACATGCACAGCAAGTCTTGCACTTGCATGAAAATCAAGATGCGGCAGTTTTTAGGTGGAAGTGCAGTTGTGCTGTTTACGAAAATAGAGCCCTGTATCTTAGAAAACACTGGATTCCAATGGAGGAAGTATTCAAAGCCATGATTTTTTTTCCTACCAACTCCAATTCCATTAAAGTTGGGATGTTCTGTAAAATGTAAAGAAAAATAGAATAAAATGATTTGCAAATCCGTTTAAACCTATATTCAAAAGATATTTCATGTTCAAACTGAATCAAATCGTTTTTTGTTGTTGCAAATATTCACTCATTTTGAATTTGATGAGTGCAACACATTCCAAAAAAAAGCTGGGACACAGGCGTGTTTACCACTGTGTTCCACGACCTTTCCTTTCAACAACTCCCTTGTCATACTTTGCGCTTCATAATCTGTCACACATTTTCAATGGGAGACAGCTCAGACCGCTGTTAGGCCAGTCTCATACTTGCACTCTTTTACTACGAAGCGACGCTGTTGTAACAAGTGCAGAATGTGGCTGAGCATTGTGTTGCTGAAATGAGCAGGGACGTCGCTGAATAGACGTTGCTTGGACGGCAGCATATGCTGCCCCTAAACCCGGGATGTACCTTTTAGCATGAATGTTATCTTCACAGATATGCAAGTTACCCATGCCATGGGCACTAACACACCCCCATAGCATCGCCGATACTGGCCTTTGAGCTTTGTGCTGATCACAATCCAAATGGTCCTTTCTCCTCTTTGGTCGGCAGAACATTACGTCGATGATTTTCGAAAACAATTTGAAATATGGAGCCTTCAGACCACACCGCACTTTTTCACTTTGCTTCACTCCATCTCAGATAAGATCGAGCGCAGAGAACCTGGCAGAGTTTCTGGCAGAGTTTCTGGGTGTTGTTGATAGTTGGCTTTCACTTTGCATGGTAGAGTTTTAACCTGCATTTGTAGCTGTAGCGACAGACTGTGTTCACTATCAATAGTTTTCTGAAGTGTTCCTGAGCCCACGTGGCCATATACTACAATGCCAGTTTTTAATGCAGTGCCATGTGAGGGATCGAAGGTCACGGGCTTTCAATGTTGGTTTTCGGTCTTGCCATTAACATGCAGCTATTTCTAATCTTTTGATGATATTATAGACTGTAGATGACGAAATCCTTAAATTCCTTGCAATTGTACATTGAGAGAGTTTTTCTTAAACTGTTGGACTGAACCTCGCCCCGTCCCTGCTTGTGAACAACTGAGCCTTTCGGGGATGCTCCTTTTATAATAATTAACCTGTTCACCTGTGGAATGTTTGAAATGTGGAATGTGTTTTGGAGCTTTCCTCAACTTTCCCAGTCTTTTGTTGCCCCTGTTCCAGCTTTTTTTTTTGGAATCTGTTGCACGCATCAAATTCAAAATGAGACAATATTTATAACAAAAAAAACAAATAAAAAATCTTCATCGGTTTGAACATTAAATATCTTGTCTTTGTAAAGTATTCAATAGAAGATGACATGTTATATATTTTATTTGTTTCATTCATTGGTGAATCACCTTTTACCTTTGCGGCAATCGGGTTTATCATTCCAAATTGTACTTTGCTGAGCTGAACTGAAATGTACCACTGGTGGGAATGTACTTTTAGAAACATCATGTGGAAAAGTGAGCAAAAACTATACATGAAGCTTTGTACAACCCTGCTAAAAACATGTTCAGATACCGTACAACACAAATAATTGTGATAGGGCTGCTGTCCAATGAAAACCGCATACAGGGGATATAAAGTCTACAAAACCCTGTCCAAATGCCATTTTCTTTTCTTGTACTTTTTTTTTTTTTTTTAAATGTGACCTATACAACCAAAATGGTGCCAATTGTGTGCTGACTCCTGGTTAATTCTGAACAGATTCCAGATTCCCAGTTATAAGAGTGTAGCCATACTGGTACAATCAGAATATCTCAGTTATTTCTTTTTACTTCCCCTCGCTCCTTTTTTTTTTTTTCCACCCAATTGAATGGGATAGGGTAAAGGTCATATAAATGCTGGAAAAAGGTTTTGAAATAATTGATTTTGGTTTTATATTTAATATCAGAAAAATCTGGCATTTGAACATCGGCGTGGAGACTTTTTTTTTTTTTTTTACAGTATATATCCACTGTATCTGCACTTCATGATTTTGACTTTTTGAACATAATTCCTTTTTTTTGTGCACTCCTTGATGCGCTATTACATGTAGCGAAACAGCCAATTACATATCTTTTAAAAACTTCACCATTATCTCTCATCCACAGAACCATTCAATCCTATGATTTTCCTTCGCTTCATGTCCATCGATTTTAGACAGCACCTCCATTGACTTTGTACTGTCGACGCGCAACAACACACAATATGCTCAAGGGGAAATATATGCTCACCGTCCCTTTGTTTTAATGAAACCAGTTTGTTTGGGAAGATAACGAGCAAATGATTGCTGATAAAAGGTATATTGTACCGAGTCGGATTGATGTCGCAGTCAAAATCAACGGCTGAAAGCGTCATCGAAAACTATGAAATACAGTACAGACGGCATCCAGTGATTTGCGGAGGTTCTGCAATGTCAAGTTTTCAAGTGGAGCAGTAAAATTGAATTCAAACTAGATTTGACAGTCAAAACAGGTCTATGCATGAAAACCATAAGGGAAAACATCCGCTTTCATTTAGCCAATGAGTCCATCCGCTTTTAACTGCGCTTCGCACAACCTGTGGTAATGTTGCCTAAGAGAATTGGTGCTCCATGCAAGAGATGAAAGAGAAAACGCTGATTAATTATTGTTATGAAAGTTCTGAGTGTGATTGATTTAGAACGACAGTTTGCGAGGTAATGTGTTAGTCACGATTAGTGCGTTAACGAGTGGTGATGGAGCTAAAAGAACACGAGTCGATTGTACTTCCTTCAAATGAAATGATATAAATGATATATGCAATGATTCTCTCCAAGATGGTCAGTGGAAGAAGTTACTGAATTAAGACAATGATAAGCTACTTGACAATGGTTATTATTTTCATGCAAACTTACCATGCAAAACTTAATAAAGCTAAGACTTTTTAGTTCATGGTGCGATGTGCAACTCTGATGTTAGGTAAATGCATGCTGGGGAGGAAAGAGAGAGCACCATACCACAGGACAAGGGGCATCCAGCCCATCCAGGCCTGGCAGGCCCGGTTCACCTTTCTCTCCTTTAAAGCCTCGGAAACCCTGTTTGTGAAATCATCCATTGAAAAAAAAAAAAAAAGCAGCTTTGTTGCCACAGTAGCTAAGCGTTTGTCCTCCGCTGTTTGGGGACATGATGACTCGCCCTTCGGTCCGCTGGGCATGTTGATGCGGGTTTACCTCAACATGCAGGCAACCCTGACTGACAGGAACAGAGTTCACTAAGATGAGAGCATCAACGTTCATAATGATACACGTTTCCTTAAAGGGGAACTAAAACCCGAAATGTATTTCGAGAAGAATTCACTCGTCTGAACACGGTATTCCGATCGATATTCCGATCGTGGAATAAGAATGAAACAGAGGAATTGATCAATTCTCCTCCGTCTTACTTTTGCAACGCAAACGCGAGAGACGTTATGACGTTAAGTACGGTCGACGGCGGTATTTCCGAACATGCTGACCCCCCCCCCCCGAGTTGGGTGGAAATTGGTGAATTCATCTGTTTAATTCTTATTCCACGACCACAATATTAATCCAAATTCTGTGTTGAGACTGATGGGGCCACATACAACGTATTGTTGCAAAAAAAAAATAATAATAAAATAAATAAAAAAAGTTTTGTTCCCCCTTAAGTGAACAGGATAACTTGATTTGGAATTATGATAAATGTTCATTTGTTTTTGAAATCGTAGTTATATTACAATTGTGAATATGGCTTTGCGCATGCACGCAATTGGCTTGGCATTTGAAGACCAAAGATAAGTTGAGACTTTGCGTGTCTTCAACTGCTAGTGTTGTTCAGCCAAAAAAGAGGAGGCTTAACCCCTCCCCCCCCGAAAAATAATACATGATGCTCATATCAATGATTTATTCCCGCCAGTCTTGTTCCTAGGGAAAGAAAAGAGGCCTGAGGTTGATTAGAATCACTGAAAACCAGAGCCAAAAATAAGATTTTGTCACCAGTGACCCTTTCTTTTGGCTCTTAGTTATACACAGATAACTGACATACCAACGGACATGGGGCATCTAATCCAGGTGCTCCTTGGTCTCCCTTATCCCCTTTGGCCCCCCTGTTGCCTTTCTTGCCCCTCTCTCCCTGCAAACAACAGTGTATTAAACAAATAACAAACTTTAGTCCTCCTTTCTGGTGAAATTTTAGATTCTGCTTATGGAACTATGTGTTATGAATTTAACAGGAGAAATACCTTACATTAAATAACTAGAGGGTTTGGTGTGCTGTTCAGTATTTTAAGAAAATAACAGAATTGGTGATTTAGTGCAGAGGTAGTTGGGGAGAAAATCATTTTGAAGAGAGAAAACACAAACTTTTGAAAACAGGCTAAGTTATTTTTTTTATTTAGAATAAACAGAATCTCCCCTACATATTTTCATAAACGTATGCACGCAAATACTTCACATTGATTCATGAATGGTGGAGCACAAAGCTGTAGTTGATCTCTGTTGGGAACAGGGATCGTTTTGATCATGTTTTCCATCCATCCATCTATTTTCTGAGCCGCTTATAAGAATTAGAATCAGAATCAGAATCAGAATGAGAATCAGAGTCACAATTAGAATCAGAATCAGAATCATCTTTATATCCTTATCCTCACTCGGGTCGCGGGATGGCTGGAACCTATCCCAGCTTTCTTCGGGCAGAAGGCGGGGTACACCCTGAACTGGTTGCCAGCCAATCACAGGGCACACATATACAAACAACCATTCACACTCACATTCACATCTACGGGCAATTTTAGAGTTTTCAATCAAACTACCACGCCTGTTTTTGGGATGTGGGAGGAAACCGGAGTGCCCGGTCACTTTTAACCGCATACACTCCTTGAAGTCTCGGCGCCCTTTGCACAATGGTCATTGCACCGGACTATTGCTATACTAGTCATTCAAACTGCTCTAGGTGCTAGAGGACTCTGCAGCTTTTTGCACAATTGTCAAAAAAATAAATAAATTGTACCAGCATTACCAGATAACTAGCAACCCTTTATTGCTCAGTGATTGTTTTTCTCAATGTCTTTATGTCTTCAAAGTGTTCTCTGTCAATTGACTTTGTCTGTTGTCGTACGAGAATGGCTCCAACTACTGGAGACAAATTCCTTGTGTGGTTTTTTTGGACATACTTGGCAAATAAAGATGATTCTGATTCTGATAATTGTACCCCAGTGCAATGTGACATAATTATTTAAGGGAAAAAGTTCATCTTTAGAATGTGAGTCTCCTCAGATTACGCGTTGAAACGGGATTGGATTTATATAAACTAACCAGGTGGGTATTCCAGGAAGCAGGTTATGTGAAAACTCAGAGGAGGTTAACCCTGAGATGAGGTAAAGTCGTAATTATCTGTTGCGGGTAAGAGAAATTCCGAGTCAGTCACCACGGTAACAGACTCCATGAAGCTAACCTGCTCGCTAGCAGGTTTTGTATGTTAAAACCTAGCTTTCTACTGCTCTTCTCCTTCCTGAAACAAACTTGGAGTTTCTGTTTCTACGTGATCCCGTTCATATGAATAAATCTAAAGTAATATTCTGGCATTCCCAGATTAATTTCTGATCAAACAGTATCGTTCGTCATGAAACTCAAATAAACTTCACTAAATCGATACTATTGGTCTACCACAGGGGCTGGTAACGTAAAATACTCAAAGACCCATTTGGACCGGCTGCCACAGAAAAAAACAAAAACACTGGGAGACATCAAAACACTGCATATGATACTTTTGTGTTGTATAAAAAAAACTATAGCGTTGCTTCCACTTAACAATGTAAAATAATAGCAAATTAAAATAGTTATTTTACCGAGTCAATGTGATTTTTTGCTCCTGAACTTCAGCGTACAGCATTGGCACAACAGGACTTTAGACGTCAACTTCATTTTCATACAAGATTGTAAGCTGTCATCTGTGAGGCGTGAGCGGTGTTTGGTTTTAATATAGTTCCCGTAACACGTTGCATTAAATGTTACATTTTCTTCAGAAACTTTTCTTTTCTTGGATTCATCCATGGTTTACAGAGGGTCGAATAGCTCAATAAATCTTGCATGTTTTGAGTGGCAAAAAAACATTTTATTTTAATGACAAGACCAGCATTCGTTCATCCGTTTTCCGCACCGCTTATCCTCCACTAGGGTCGCAGGTGTGTTGGAGCCTATCCCAGCTATCTTCGGGCGAGAGGCGGAGTACACTTTGAACAGGTCGCCAGCCAATCGCAGGGCACATATAAACAAGCAACCATTCGCACTCCCATTCACACCGACGGGCAATTCAGAGTCTTCAATTAACCTACCACTCATGTTTTTGGGATGAAACGCAGGAGGTCAGCCAATCTGTGTTTGTATTGTGGAGATGCTAGCCATTACATCGCCAAATGTCCCACACATCCATCAAACTGGTGGACTCACCAATGAGGACGGAGGCATTGGTGAGTCACTCAAGTCCCCTCCCCCCCCGTTGTAAGATCTCTTCTATCATCTGGTGGAATAACTTGTCTTTGCCCGTCTTCGCCCTCGTAGATTCCGGAGCAGATGAGAATCTGATAGAACGCCAACTTGTGGATCAATTGGGAATAAATCTGCAAACTCTAACCGCTCCGAAGAAGGCCACTGCTCTCAATGGGCAGCTGATTTCTCGTGTCAAAGAAACAATCGTCCCTGTTTCTCTCAAACTATCAGGTAACCATCCAGAAAGTAATAGTTTTCATGTTTTTGACCGCCTGCAAGTTCTGATTGTGCTTGGCTTGCCTTGGCTGAAGACCCACAACCCGGCATCGAATGGACAGTGCCATAGATAACTTCCTGGAGCAATTTTTGTCATGCGAACTGCTTGTTGACAGCTGCGGGGCCTCCTCGTGGTCAGAGTCCAAGTGATGAACCTGATTTGTCTTGTGCGTCTTCCTGTAATTTACCCCGACTTAGCTCAAGTATTTAGTAAACACCAGGCCTTGTATCAGCCCCTGCACAGATCATACGATTGTGCTATAGAGCTCCAGCTTGGTGGACCACTTCCCAGCAGCCGGCTCTTTAACATCTCACGTCCTGAGCGGGAGACCATGGAAACTTATATCAGCAAGTCGCTGGCAGCAGGCATAATTCGGCCTTCCTCTTCACCGGTGGGAGCAGATTTTTTCTTTGTGGACAAAAAGGACAAGATCCTCCATGTGTTGATTATTGTGGTCTTAACTAAATCACCATAAAGAACCAGTCGCCCTTGCCCCTGATTGATTACACCTTTCCCCCCTCTTTATGGAGCAACAATATTTTCCAGATTTGACCTGTGCCAGGCATACCATCTTGTCCGCATATGGGAGGGGTACGAGTGGAAGATGGCATTCAACACTCATAGTGGGCACAACAAATACCTCGTCATGCCATTCGGCTAGACCAACGCTCCTGCTGTTTTCCAAGCCTTGGTCAATGACGTCCTGCATGACATGATTGGAAAATTTGTGTTTGTGTACATTGATGATGTCTTGATCTTCTCCAGTTCCAGCGCAGATCACAAACAATATGTTCGCCAGGTTCTCCAGAGGCTTTTCGAGAACAAGCCCTTCGTGAAGGCGGAAAAATGTGAGTTCCATGTTCCTAGGACCACCTTCCTGGGCTATGTCATCGCCGAGGGGCAGCTCCAGATGGACCCAGCCAAGGTAGTCGCGGGCACCGAATGACCAAAGCCTTTGACATGTAAGTAGCTGCAACGCTTCCTTGGCTTTGCCAATTTTTACAGACGGTTCATTCAAAACTACAGTCGAGTTGCACTCGCACTTCACACCTCGCACATCTACCTTGACACATTTCCGTTGGTAAGACGGGGCTGACCTAGCTTTTTGTCAACTAAAGCTCCTGTCCTGGTTCACCCAGACCCACATAGACAATTTATTGTTGAGGTTGATGCATCGGAGGGAGGAGTTGGCGCGGTGCTCTCCCAGCGATCCCCGGCGGATGGTAAGGTACACCCCTCTGCCTTATTTTCTCGCAGACTGTCTGAGGCGGAGAGGAATTATGGGATCAGAGACAGGGAACTCTTAGCGGTGAAGATGGCATTGGACGAATGGCGGCATTTTCTTGAAGGAGCAGAACACCCATTCATTGTGTGGACCAATCACAAGAATTCGGAATACATCCGCTCTGCTAAGAGACTGAGCCCCCGTCAAGCCAGGTGGGCACTGTTTTTTGATCGTTTCACTTTCACCTTATCCTATCGCCCAGGTTTAAAGGAGGCCCAAGTTGAGAAATCTGATCCTGGTGGGGGTCCCCAGAACTCTTTGTTTGTCATGGATTCTGTATGCTCTCAGGGGCTGCAGTGGGCCCACTCCTCACCACCATGGAGGACGACACCGGTCTTTTGTGTCGGCATGCATGGTATGCGCCCAGAATAAAACATCCTCTAAACCAAGGTCTGGTCTGCTTAGTCCACTCCCTATTCCCAGGCGCGTTGGTCACACATTGCCCTAGACTTCGTTACCGGCCCATTCAAAGGGAAACACCGTCGTTCTCACTGTGGTGGACAGGTTCTCAAGGGCAGCCCAGTTTATCGCACTTCCCAAGCTCCCGTTGACCAAAGAGACCGCCGACCTATTGGCCCAGCACATTTTCGCTTGCATGGCATCCCTTCTGACATCGTGTCCGACAGAGGCCCACAGTTCACCTCATTTTGTACAGCTCTCGGCAGTGGTGTTAATCTCTTGTCTGGTTACCATCCTCAGACCAATGGACAATGTGAGCGCACTAACCAGCACTGGGGACTGCATTCCATTTTATGTCTGTCTCATCCCGCTTCATGGAGCAGCCACCTTCACCTTCTATCAACTCCCACACCACTCTTTCCTTCACAGGAGAGCAAGCTTTCTGTCCCTTCTGTGCAGGCCTACATTCGCCAGTGTTCCAAGGTCGACATATTCACGCACCTGCCTACACTGTTGATAAAAGAGTGTGGCTCAAGTCCAGCACTCTACCACTCAGGGTAGAATCAAAGAAATTGTCTCCCCGAGTCATTGGTCCATTTGAGATTGAGGCTCTGGTGAACCCTTGTGCTGTGCACCTCAAGCTCCCGGCCACTCTACGCGTCCACCCCTCTTCCATGTCTCGCAGATTAAGCCAATTTCTTCAAGCCCTCCGTGCCCCCCAATACCACCCTTCCTCCTCTCCGGGTGATTGATGGGCATCCCGCTTTCTCGGTGAACAAGCTCCTGGATGTGTGGCACCGTGGGCGTGGCCTCCAGTACTTGGTCAACTGGGAGGGCTATGCCCCGGTGGAGCAGAGCCAGGTCCCTGCCCGGCAGGTTTTGTGCAGGGCACTGATCCGTGACTTCCATCGTGCCCACCCTGATCGCCTTTGTCGTGCGCCAGGTGGCGCCCGTTGAAGGGGGATGTACTGTTAGGTCTGCTGTCTCAGCGCCCTGAGTTCTGCCCCAGTGGGCGTTTGGGTGTGTGTGTGTGTTTGGTTTCTTGCAGGTGTGGTGCATTGGACCTACTCAGCAGCAGTTTTCGCTCCCCAATTAGCTGCCCTATTTAAGATGGCCCTGGACTCCACCACACCACCATCTCCTTCGAGTTTGTAATTTTGCGATCCTGCACCCTTTACCCATTACGACTTATGAGAATTGTTCTGATCTGATCAGCCTGCCGACTGCCTCTGTTCCCTGCCAACCTGTGTTTGTCTCCCGCCACTCATTGACCACCGGACTCCTTCCTTGCAAGCCTGCTCATCTCCAGAACCTGCCAACCCGGACACAGCCCACGAGACCTCTTCGCCCGCCAGCAGCTATTGGTCTCCAACCAACTGGTTGCCCAAAAAACATTTGTTCTTTAACTGTCCATTCCCTCGCCTCTGGTTTTGACAGAGTTCTGACAGAGAAGCTCGGTCTGACAGAGAAGCTCGGTCATCCGGGAGGAGCTCAGAGTAGAGCTGCTGCTCCTCCACATTGAGAGGAGCCAGATAAGGTGGCTGGGGAATCTGATTAGGATGCCTCCCGGACACCTCCCTGGTGAGGTTTTCCGGGCACGTCCCACTGGGAGGAGACCCCGGGGACGACCAAAGACACGTTGGAGAGACTATGACTCCCAGCTGGCCTCAGAATGCCTCGGTGTCCCCCCGGAAGACCTGGATGAAGTGGATGAACTGCATGAACAAAAAATTATTATTTTCCTGCGACTGGCTGGCGACTAGTTCAGGGTGTACCCCGCCTCTCGCCCAGAGTCAGCTGGGATAGGCTACAAGCACGCCTGTGACCCTAGTAAGGATAAGCGGTGTGGGAAATGAATGAATGAAAATTATTATTTTATTATTAGAATAAACTATTCAATTTTTTCTACCTCATCTATGAATGACCTGGCCCATTTATTCATTAATTTAAAAAAAAAAATCTAATGTAGCCCTGGAGCACAAATGTTCCCAGTGTGTTCAGGGTGCTTGCTGGAATACCCCCAGCCATCTTCTTCCTAAACATATCCGCCCAATGTCTTGCCGACATTTTAAAATCGTCATGATTTCGTTATCTCAGTATGTATTGTCATTGGGTGACTTTTTAGTTGGTGTTCCCTGCAATCGTTGGGTAGTCTACATATGGATCATTCTACACAGCAGTCACAGTGCATGTACGTTAATCAATAACATGCAGCAAGGGTTATCCTTTTTGTAACGATGCATAGTGCCTGTTAAGAGAAATTCGAAAAAGTTTTTTTAAACTAGCTTTTGAATTTAACAATAACTAGTTATTGTTTTGGCGGCACAGTGAACGACTGGTTCGCACATCAGCCTCACAGTTCTGAGGATTGGGGTTCAAATTCCGGCCCCGCCTCTGTAGAGTTTGGATTTTCTCTGCGTGTTGTTGTTTTATTATTTAACATGGAATATTGTACATATCCAGTAAAAAGTCTCCACCCACCTGGTCACAAAACAGGTTTTTGTGATATAAAAAATGAGACGAAGATACATTTTTAACTTTTTACACCATGGATGTGATCTGGCTAATTCTGAACACAGCCACATCATCAGTTATAAAAGGGTGTGCACATTTGGGTATCTTCATTATTTCCCTTTGTATATTTGTGGATATTTACTTCCTTTATTTGTACAGGTTATTGGTCACATTATTAGTAGAAAAAGTTTTGAAATACATTATGTTGGTCTCATTTTGTTAATATCACAAAAATCTTGCATTTGAGCAGGTCTGTGTGAACTTTTTAAATCAACTGTACATGTTTTTTGTATAAATAGAACACCTGCACACCAAGGTCAAGGGCTGTTTAGGATCAAAGGAAAAACAATATTTTATGTTACATAAGGAGTCCTTGGTTTACTCCTTGAGGTTTGCACAGTGGTGGAAGTACATGTAGTAATGCGGGACAATAACTTACTCCATTTGATTGTTTTATATCGCTGCCTGAGAGGACATTTTCATTCAAATATTTACTGTAATTAGGACTTAACTACTGCGTTAGCGCAGGTTACTGAGAGACTACTGCAGGCTCTGATTTACGGGCTTGCCGTAGGAAAGGAATTCCGTCATAAGCAGGTTTCAAGCACACCAAGTGTGTAAGCTTTGACTTAGAGAATGGTAGCTTGGCTAAACTGTAAGTACACGTACTAAGAGGAATTAGGTTGGTCAGTATTCCAAGGTTTTGTTATGGCAACTTTAACATCATATAACCGGCTGCCTTATCCTTTGGCACGCAAATCCTGACATGTCAATGGACACAACGTGGAAAAAAAGACAGGTAGCAATGGAATCACAGGCAACTATTTTAAGATCACGTTTAAAGCTAAGACGTTTACCATGTATCTTTTGACTTGTTACAGAAATATGTAAAAACATACAACTTTAGAAACATGCAATGATGGGAGAGCATTGCTTGCCATTTAGGGGAATAGGGGTTAAGTGTCAGGGTTTGATTTATGAACACTTGCAGGGTAAATGTACTGTTAAGAAGGAATAGGAATAGGCAAAAAGGAAGTGTAAGAGGAGGACGTATTAACCCAGGACTTGAATTAGAATGCAGGAGCAGGAGGAGCAGGAGGCCAAGGTTTGTGAGAGGGAGAGAGGGCAATCCTTGCGAGAAAAAGAGCCTTAGGGCAAGGTGGAGGGAAGGAAAAAGGGGATAGGAAGACCTGTGGATACAAAGGAAGATAGGACAAGAGTAAAAACACCTACACTATCCCATAGCTTTATCGTCAACACTTTCAACTAGATGGAACTTTCAACAAATTTGGAATTGTTTCTATTTCTGCAGTATGGTCTTCATTCACCATGTCGAATAATCACGTTTGTTTGAATGAGATTCTTTTATCCTATGGAAGTCAGTTGAATGTGTTGAAAAAGGCTATGAAATGTGAAGACTTGACTGATGGGAGTGGAAATATTAAACAAGGAACATGTTAATAGGAAGGAACAGGAACATTATTTTAGAGGTAGGGTATCACAGTCAGCTTATACTGTACATGGTGGACAACATCAAACATGATTTCTTATGATTGGAACTCAGTCACTGTAAATTAAAAGCATGATTCAACAAACTGAAAACATGTCTCATTTCAAGGTTTTAAAATAGCTAATCTAGCTATGTCCAATACTCAGTGCTTAACAACATTTATGAGACCACCTCTAACAAAACAAAAAACAAAAAAAGAATGAAAGGAATCCATCTAGCATTGTTAAGTGCTTTAATGCAGACTCTTTCAATTTCAGCGAGCCCGTGACGTTTTACCATTTTCAATAGGAATGAAGAATTTCAAACTCAATTCAGCTTTTTTTTATACCCAAATTTGAGTACGCTCACTGGGCTTCTAAAATAAATTGGAAATCAAGCCTCATAACAATCCACCAGTAATTTGGCATTTTAATCAAGAAATAATAGTGCTCTTTACATTTATTTCTTTTTTTGTAAAAGAGTACATTTTAAAATCCATGGACAACAATATTAGTTACATTTTAGTGTTCACATTTTGTTTGTAAAAAAGCTTCTACTTACTGGTGTATTAATCATTACATAAACATAAAAAAATGATTTTGGTAATTGCCAATGCTGTTCGTTGAGGGCATCTTCACCCCTTCAATGGACATTTGGGCACTGAGTAGTGGTCTAAAAAAAATTGGTAAGCATTGTATATACACTGCTATGAAAAAGAATTTGCACCCATTCTGATTTCTTTTGCATATTTAGCACACTTACATGTTCAGATCATCCGAGAATATTTAATATCTCGCAGACAACCCAAGGAAATATAAAACACAGCTTCTAAATGACATTAGTGTTGATTTAGGGATATAAAAAAAAAAACAAATCCAACCCTCTGTGAAAAAACAATTTCCCCCTGAACCTCATTAACAGGTTGTTCCACCTTTGGCGACAATAACTGAAAAGAAGTGTCTTTCGCATTGCTGTGGAGGAATTTTGGTCAACTCTACTTAGCAGAATTGTTTTAACTCAGTCATATTGGAGGGTTTTGGATGAAAGTTTAACTTTTGTTTCATCAGTCTACAGTTATTGGGGATCATCAAGATCATCTTTGGCAAATGCGAGAAAAGCCTTTATGTTTTTTTCGTCAGCCTTGGTTTTCGCCTTGGAATTCTCCAATGGATGCCATTTTTGGCCAGTATCTTTCTTATGGTTGAGTCATGAACACTTACCTTAACTGAGTACAGGCATGTCTCCAGTTTTTTTGTTTGTCGTTGTGGGTTATTTTGTGACCTCCTGGGTAAGTCATTGTGGTACTCTTGGAGTCATTTTGGTTGGCTGAGCACTATTGGCAGTATCGGCATCATTGGGTGAAATGCGCAGGCCATGGGCTTTTGAGCGTTAAGATATGTGACGATCCGAAACATTTAAGTGTGATAGATATGCAAAAAATCCAAAATCAGGAACTGGGCAAATACTTTATCTCAACAAGACAGAATGTTCCTATCCAAAATGGAAGAGTAAACAATGGCAGGAGAGATACTCTCCAGGGTCATTCCATCACAGTCTTTGATATGATCAAGTCAAGTGCATCTTCAGTTCATCTCATGTTAACATTCATTATTCATAATCACAGACTCAAAGCAAACTATCTGACTAACCTGTTTTTGTGTGTATGTAATGCATGATAAAAAAGTGAGTACCTATGTATAATGCGCACTATTGACTTTTGGGAATTTTGGGGGGAAAGAAATGCACATTATACATGTGAAATTATGGTACTTATGAGCCTTTGAAGTAATCACAACTCAGCTCAGTGGCAGCAAAATTAACAAGTCAAATTTAATTGGGACCATTTTTTCTTAGATGCAGTTACAGTGTTAGTCATCCATGTTGAATACCACCAGTTTCAAGAAAGTTTAAAAAATAAATACTATTTACGTATATTATATTTGAGGGGAAACTAAGGTGCTATAAATCTCCAATGAATAATGTTTCATTTTTGGCTAGTTGACTGTGTCAATAAAATATTACAATTATAACTGAGCATAAAATGTCCCTTTACAAAAACAACACAAGTAGCCACTGACTGTGTTGAAACATTACTTCCAAAGACGAAGTGTTTAGTTAACTGTGGAATTACACTGCTTTGGTCTATGTGAGTTTAATACAGTATGTGCACTGGCTTCAATATCTTCATCCCCGTATATTAATATTTCTTACCCGATTCCCTTTGAGTCCTTGTGGCCCTGCAAATCCC
Source organism: Phycodurus eques (assembly GCF_024500275.1). NCBI lineage: Eukaryota > Metazoa > Chordata > Actinopteri > Syngnathiformes > Syngnathidae > Phycodurus > Phycodurus eques. The sequence continues at coordinate 27,462,500 of NC_084535.1, forward strand.
TGAAAAGGGAAACAAACAATAATAATTAAATACGTAAATACATAAAGAAACAGATCATTTGTCCAAGTCAATTTCCTTTTTGCAGTCAAAAAGCAGTTACAAATTTAAGTGCGGCAGAGATAAATACACCGTGTGCAGAATTATATTAGGCAAGTCAGTACTTTGACCATATCGTCACTTTTAGGCATATTTCCTAGCTCCCAGCTGGATAAACCTGAATGCTTAATGGATTTAAGCAACAAGGTGCTGTGTATTTGTGTAATGAGCGTGTGCCAAGATGAACACTTTATATATATTCCAAAATTGGAATCAGTTTTTTTTCTAGCATGTCAAGTTTTTTCTCCACAGCTTACCCTCCAGAAAAGCAAAATCATCAAATCAAATCTGTAGTAAGACTTGCCGGCTGATTACGATTGGACTCATCTCAAGCTATGTGGCAACTTGTTTGTGCAGTCACGATTGAGGGACAGGTGAAAGGTGTATGCCGCTCCCAATATGTCAGTACTATCAATATCTGCAAACAGAAAGCTAGCATAGTAGGAATTAAGATTTGTGCTGGCTTTTCGCTGAACCTTGTAACTATGGGCATACCATTATAAGTTTTATTTAGTTTTATGCTGTTTTTTTTGTTTTCAAAGCTTGTAACTATTCCATCTTAGTGTTTTATTTACATAGGTACTGCATATATTTCCTTTGTTCCACTTTGTTCTCAGTTTGTTCAAAAACCTGATGTGATAGAGAAAAACTGAGATCTTTGTCAAAAAAACTGAGATCTTTGTCAAAAAATTGTCAAAAAAATAAATAAATTAAATTAAATTTGTACCGGCATTACCAGATAACTAGCAACCCTTTACTGCACAGTGACTGTTTTTGTCAATGTCTTTATGTCTCAAAAGTATTCTCTGTAAATTGACTGTCTGTTGTCGTACTAGAACGGCTCCAACTACCGGAAACAAATTCCTTGTGTGTTTTTTTTGGACATACTTGGCAAATAAAGATGATTCTGATTCTGATTTGAGTGGTTTGGCGCCATACTAGCTATAAAATGCATCATTATGCTTCAAAATGGGGTTGTGAGGAGATAGAGATTTGGAGAGAGAGAGTATTTTGGCAAGTCAACCATACAAGTCCCCAAATGGCAAACCATTATCGTCAAAGGTTTTCCTTAAAAACACCACACGCACAGACACACACACACGTGTGCACGCACAAAAAACAATGTTTCTGAATTCACACACCATGATCATTTACAAAGTAGGAAGCATCTCTAATCCTGTAGACTGGGCCAAGAAATATGTGAAGACAGACTTCTCAAAGGTTTCATGGACTGATGAAATTAGAGTGACTTGACAAACCAGATGGATGGACCCGTGGCTGGATCGCTAACCGGCACAGAGCTCCACTTCGAATCAGATGTTAGGAAAGTGGAGGTGGGATACTGGTATGGGCTGGTATTATTAAAGGTGAACTGGTTGGACCTGGTTGAAGTTGGGCTCAAAATGAACTCCCAAACATACTCTCCGTTTTTAAAAGACACTTTCTTCAGGCAGTGGTACAGGAAGAAGCCTACATCTTTCAAAAAGACAATGATTTTTATGCTCCATCATTTGCATCCAAGTCCTCTGCGTGGCTGGATTGAAATATGTAAAACAGATGTAATGGCCAACTTACTCACCTGACCTGAACCTAATTGAGAACATGTGGAGTGTTCTTAAACGATCGATATCGAGTGACGGGAAAACAGCACACCCCTTAGAACAATGTCTGGGAGGCTGTGGTTTCTGCTGCACATCAACTTGATCAACTACAAATTAAAAAAAACTGACAGAATCCATTGATGAAAGGAACCATTTTTGAAAATAAGGTTGACGATGTTGGCAAATTTTTATATATCAGTTTGTATCCATTTCCCTTGGAAAGTTTTGAATTTGTTGATAATTCTGACTTGAACAAATGAAAATCAAAAAGTGAGATGGGAAAATTTGTTTTTCATTTCGTTGCATAATAATTCTGCACACCAATCGTTGCCAAATAATTGTCCTCATAATGATATTCTCCTAAGAAAGCCTAAACCTCACTTTTAATATCTTAAACAATATCTTCTTGTTTGACGTTTATTAACGTTTTGGATGAACCTAAAGCACTGTGTTTGGTGAATAATAAAAATAATCCTAAAAAATGAGAAAAAAAAATGCCTAATAATTCTGGACACAGTGTATCAGTATTTCCATGAGTTAAAACAATTGCAGCAGTCGGTACAACATCAGGAATGGCCAACTAGACGATATGCAATGGTACATTGCTGATACAGCATGTAGAGGTGCAGCTCGATAATTACAACAACATGAAATACTTTACATGTAGCTTTACACCTGTACACGCCGCCGCCTGCCAACACATCCCGGACCACCTCCATAACCTTTCCTCAATAAACTGTTCATCAATTTACATCTGCCTCCGCCTGCTCTTGGGTCCAGCTCCTCCCCACATGTGACATTCAAATCTTCAAGTAGGCTTTCCCTGCCATAGTTTTTTGCTTTCTAGCAGAAGCCTGAAGGGTTTGTGGTAACACTGACTTCTATTTCAAACCGTCTATAATTTCTACCACCTTGTCTTGTCTTGTTCAAGCGAAAGAAAAACAGCCCCAAAATATTATGATTTTGGTGACGAGCAGTGTATTGTTCGCTCCAGACATACCATTTGCAATTATGGCCAAATGGTTCAATATTAGTTTCATCGATTCATAACACATTTTCCCTACGTGTTAGGGATATTTTATGTATTGACTGCATATTAACGAACATACTTTTTTTATTTGATTGGCTCTTATGTAATATACATTTTTTTCAGACGGCAACTTTGATTTTTGTTTGCTCTACGCTATTTTATAATCATCAACATCATAAGATATAAAATCTTGACTCTGTGTGTAGTGAATCTGTACAATATATGAATTTCACTGCCACATTTAATTTCTTTAGTCATCGTTTCATTATTCCATACATTGCATCATGAAAAAAGTTAGGGTTTTTTTTTCATCTAAAATATTTATTTTTAATTAAAAGTGACTTACAGGAATGCCCTGCGGGCCGATTGGTCCTGGTAGTCCTGCGTCTCCACTCTCACCCTGCAATGACAGAATTTCCAGTCTACTGTCTCTGAAATGGAAATCTCAAGTCATACTGGAAACTCACTCTCTCTCCCTTTGGTCCTGCTGGTCCTGGCACTCCTGCTGGTCCTATCAGACCCTTCAAAACAGAAAAAGACTGAAATTATAGGGCAGAAGATATCAGCATTTAAATACAAATCTCCGATCAGCACATCAACAAGCTTTCATGAAATATAATGTACGCAATTTATTTAGAAAAAAATAGATTTTAAAAAAGGAAGGAGAAAAGAGTAATTTTCCATCACAAAAACATATACAGTATAATTAATACACTAAGCTTGTTGAACTACTGTCCAGACTGTTAAAAAGTAGGGGAAAAGAATCACGTCAACAGCTGCAGTTGTATCTGAATAGCAGTCAGGATTCAAGAGGAAAACATTGGGTCATTCAGTCGGCGCTTGTATTGTATGGAAGGTGTACAAAAAACAATTGTGTAACATCTCAGCATGCAAGCATGGGCGTCTCCACATGCTCATCTTCGCAATCTGGCTGGCTTAAGAATCATTGGGCAAAAGACTGTTGAGTCGGGATTGAAGGTTTACATTGTCAAAATCTTAATTTTGAAGCAACACTGGGCAACATTATAAGTACCGAAAGACATGCTGTATACAGTGTATCCTGCCATGTGCTCACGCATACGTAGTCAAGCACCGCTTCCAGCCATGCTTGGGGCGAGGGCACTCCCCTACTTTATCGTGCTTGATTCGGGATTTATATTTTATTCTATGATGTGTTTTACCCTCAAATTGATCAATTATATTGGCAATATTTCCAATGGGATAAACTGATTGCCAATTGGTTCTCGAACCAGAATGCATAAATTGTGTTTAGAAAATAATAGATTTCATTGCAGATGGATAAAATTTTCAATGCAAACTGCTTGCGGGGTGCAGATAGTAACATGAACAGTAACGTCCACAATGGCACCTTGATGTGGAATAATTACACATACAGAGCAATGAGCTTTACCTCATCAACCTAGGATTTGTTTTGGGTTGAGCTACAATATCGGTGTCTTGCCTCACAAAACCCATTCAGGATGAAATCGTGGAGACAGTCTTCCCAATATTGTGTGTGTGTGTGTGTGTGTGTATATATATATATATATATATATATATATATATATATGTGTGTGTGTGTGTGTGTGTGTGTGCGTGTAGTAGTAGTAGTAGTAGTAGTATTCAGTATTCAGACCACCTTAAACTTTTCACTCTTTGTTATATTGCAACAATTTTCTAAAATAATTAAAGTGCATTTTTTTCCCTCATTAAAAGGTACACACAGCACCCCATATTGACAGAAAAAAAAACGTAATTGTTGAAATCTTTGCAGATTTATTAAACAAGAAAAACTGAAATATCACACAGCCATAAGTATTCAGACCCTTTGCTGTGACACTCATATTTAACGCGGGTGCTGTGATTTCTTCTGCTCATCCTTGAAATGGTTTTTACACCTTCATTGTAGTCCAGCTGTGTTCGATTATACTGATTGGACTTGATTAGGAAAGCCACACCCCTGTGTATATAAGACCTTACAGTTCACAGTGCATGTCAGAGCAAATGAGATTCATGAGGTCAAAGGAACTGCCTGAAGAGCTCAGAGACAGAATTGTGGCAAGGCAAAGATCTGGACAAGGTTACAAAAAATGTCTGCTGTACTTAAGGTTCCTAAGAGCACTTTGGCAACTCTGTGACTGTTCTTGAATGGCCCAGCCAGAGCCATGACTTAAACCCAATTGAGCATCTCTGGAGAGACCTGAAAATGCCTGTCCACTAACGTCCACCATCCAACCTGACAGATTTGCAAGGAGGAATGGCAGAGGATCCCAAATCCAGGTATGCATCATTACATAATTCCCAAAAAGACTCATGTCTGCATTAGCTCAAAAAGTTGCTTCTACTAAATACTGAGCAAAGGGTCTGAATACTTATAGCAATCCTGTTTTTTCTGTCAATATGGGGTGCTGTGTGTACATTAATGAGGGAAAAAAAATAACTTAAATGAATTTAGCAAATGGCTGCAATATAACAAAGAGTGAGAAATTTAAGGAGTCTGAATACTTTCCATACCCAACTGTGTGTGAATGTATATATATATATATATATATATATATTGTGTTGGAAAATGTATGTTTAATTTATATATCAAATATTACTTCTATTAGTTTTAGACAACCTTCACATGCTTTATTGTTATGTTATGACTATTAGCTCTGTGTGTGTAACACTTCCTAGATTATGTTAGACAACCTTCATGTTGAATGAAGCATAGCCGATAGAACAAACTGGTTTTCGTAGCCTTTTTAATACTATAGACCACATACAGACAATTAAAAAAAAAAATTGAATGACACGAGTACGAAATGCCTCTGTGTGTAGCCTTCATCGACGATGAAAAAGCGTTTGACTCAGTCACCACCACTTCAATACAGCAGGCGCTAGTACTTGTGAATCAAGGGATAGAGCCGACCTATATCAACATTCTACAATCAATATACAACAATTCTTCAGGTTCAATACGAATTGATGATGAAAGAGTGCGAATAAGTCTAGGAAAAGGGGTCAGGCAAGGCGACACACTGTCTCCGAAGCTATTTCCAGCTTGCCTTGAAGAAATATTTAAAAACCTCAATTGGGAAAAAGAAGGACTAAAAATTAACGGTGCTTATTTGAGCCATCTTCGTTTTGCAGACGACATCATTTTATTCTCCTACGATGCTGAACAACTACAGCGTCGTATTCAGGAATTAGAGTTAGAAAGCCGTCGCTCAGGTCTGAAAATGAACAAAAGCAAAACGAAGGTCATCTTCAATCATTACTGTCCACAAAAAGATATTAAAATGGAGGATTATGGCTATTTCCTCCCACATCCCAAAAACATGCATTAATTGAAGACTCTAAATTGCCCGTAGGTGTGACTGTGCGTGCGAATGGTTGTTTGTTTGTATGTGCCCTGCGATTGGCTGGCAACCAGTACAGGTGTGTACCCGCCTCCTGCCCGATGACAGCTGGGATAGGCTCCAGCACGCCCGCGACCCTAGTGAGGAGAAGCGGCTCAGAAAATGGATGGATGGATGGATGTAACAATGGATGAAAATACAAGCACTGAAGTTGAACGGCGCATAAAGCTTGCCTGGCAGGCTTATGGAAGGCTTAGTGTTATATTCAAGAACAATCTTCCCATTTGCTTGAAAAGAAGAAGAACTTTTCGATCAATGTATTTTACCAGTCCTCACTTATGGTAGTGAAACTTGGACTACGAATGCCAATGTTATACAAAGACTACATGTGACCCAAAGGAACATGGAATGCCAAATGTTGAAAATGAGCATTCGCTACAAGAAAAGATGCAGTTGGATAAGAAAGCAGACGCGAGTTGCCGACGTCATTCAGAAAATAAAAAGCCTTAAATGGAAATGGGATGGCCACGTTGCCCAAAGAGTTGACAAAAGGTGGACCACAGAAACTATCAATTGGATACCACTGGACACAAAGCGACCACGGCGAAGACCTAAAAGTAGATGGATAGATGAAATCATTAACACACCAGAATACACTGGCAACAAACTGCAAAATGTCGTAGTACCGTATTTTCACGACCATAAGGCGCACTTAAAAGTCTTACATTTTCTCCAAAATGGATGGGGGTGCCTTATAATGCGGTGCCTTATAATGCAGTTCCAAAATCTATAAATGTTGTTGTGTGACGAGCGCTCCGCTTGACTGGGAGCATTTCCTGCCGACACGCTGCTTATACAGAGGAAAAGCGGAGGTGGCTGAGGACAGCATGCGGACGTAAAGGGGAAGGGTGCGCGTGACAGAGGATGCTAAAGACACGCCCCAGTAGGTATATAGTATGTGCATTGTGCAAAACAACATCGGTTTAGCTAAGGACCCCCGAAAATGGCACCTACAAAGAGACACGCTTACGAAGCACAGTTTAAACTGCAAGCTAACTACCATATTTTCACGACCATGAGGCGCACTTAAAAGTCTTACATTTTCTCCAAAATGGACCTTATAATGCGGTCTCGCCTTATGTGTGCACCGAGTTCCAAAATCTGTAAATATATCTATTATGTAGAGGAAAGGTGGACGTGACTGAGGACAGCATGCAGACGTTAAAGGGGGAAGTGTGCACGTGAAAGAGGATGCTAAAGGCACGCCCCCAGTAGGTATATAGTGCCGGGGTGTCATTGTGCAAAACAACATCGATTTGGCTACGGACCCCGAAAACGGCACCGACAAAGAGACACGCTTACGAAGAACAGTTTAAACTGCAAGCTATCAGTTACGCGGAGGAAGATAGGAATCGAGCAGCCGTGAGAGAATTCAAGATCAACGAATCCATGGTTCGCAAGTGGAGGAAGCAGGAAAATGAGCTTCGCCAAGTCAAGAAAACGAAGCTGAGTTTCCGTGGAAACAAGGCGCCTTGTTTCCGCAATGGATTAATGAGCAAAGAACAGCCGGGAGAAGTGTCTCTACAGTCATCATTCGACTGAGGGCAATAACGCTTGCAGAAGAAATGAAAATCTAACATTTTCAAGGAGGTCCGTCTTGGTGCTTTCGTTTTATGAAACGGCGCTATCTATCCATCCGGGCAAGGACCACCGTGGCGCAGAAACCTCTGGCAGATTACAAGGAAAAGCTGGCCATCTTCCGCTCCTACTGCAGTAAAAAGATTGCCAACAAACACATCCAGCACAACCACATCACAAACATGGACGAGGTGCCGCTCACTTTCGACATACTGGTGAACCACACTGTAGCGAAGAGGGGGACCACCACGGTAGTGATACGCACAACGGGGCACGGGAAGTTGACTTTTACTGTTGTGCTTGGTTGCCATGGTAATGGACAGAAACTGCCACCTATGTTAATTTTTAAGAAGAAGACGCTGCCTAAAGAAAGGTTTCCAGCCAAAGTCATCATAAGGCCAATCAAAAGGGCTGGATGGACGAGGAGAAAATGAGAGAGTGGCTGAGTGAGGTGTATGTAAAGAGACCGGATGTTTTTTTTCCACGCGTCACCGTCCCTGTTGATCAGTGACTCCATGCGCGCCCATCTCAGAGCCGCTGTGAAAAACCAAGTGCAGCAAATGAACTCGGAGCTTGGATTCCAGGATCCTTGACGAAGGAACTCCATCGCTGGACATCGGTGTAAATAGGGCGTTTAAAGTGAGGTTGCGAGCGACGTGGGAGCGATAGATGACAGATGGCGAACACAACTTTACTAAGACTGGGAGGCAACGGCGGGCGAGTTACGCCACCATAAGTGAATGGTTTGTGGATGCTTGGGCTAAGGTATCTGCTTTGACTGTTGTCCGAGGTTTCGCAAAAGCCGGCATCATTGCTGAACAGCCCCCCGGCAACGAGACTGACCCCGACAATGACGAGAGAGAACCCGGCATGTTTGATGGAGAACTTGCCCATCTGTTCATTTCGGATACAGAAGATGAGGACTTTGATGGATTTGTGGATGAGGATTAATCAAAAAATAATCATATGGAAAATTGATGGATATATATATATATATATATATATATATATATATATATATATATGTATAGATACAGTATTTATATAGTTGCCATTGTGTTGCAGTAGAAATTTAAATAACACCAGTTCAGTCCTCCCAACCGAACCCTGAACAGTCTTCTCCTCACTAAACCTCCTGCAGCTAAACCTGAGACAATACAAACACAATAAGCGGGAAAGCAAGCAGACAAGACAAGCAGACATGGCAGACATCAAGCGAGCTAGCAAAGGGTGGAGGAGGAAGACAAGGTGGAGGAAGGAGAGAAGGGGGCCGGAACATGACTTTTGCGCCACTCACCACTGGACCGGGTCTGCCGTCTAACCCATGAGCCCCCTGGATAGCGTTGTACACAGTTAGAGAGCAGAGGTGATGGGGAAGATAGAGGGAAGAAGGTGGGGTGGGGTGGGGTCAAATTGGAGAGGTGGTGGGGGTGAGTGAAGCTGTGACTCAAGTGACTTCAACAACACATTCAGATGGTGACAAAAAAAAAATGTGTAACGGAGGTTTGGAGATAAGCGTGATGATAGCGCTTATAAGTGAATAATTGTGAGTGGGAGTAACTCCTTTGACCAGTCATCCTGTAGTTAAACTTCACTGTAAAACTATGAATTCCCAATGTTTCGATTTTTGTATATAAGGTGTTTCCTCACAATAAACTCATGGGCAAAATAATTCACATAATTAAATTTACATAACACCCACAACAAGTTTCACAATGAGTGGTAGCTATATTTGTAACAAATATCACTTACAGTATACAGTATGTGAAAATTTGTAGTCTGACATTTAATGCATGTGAAATAAGCTAGATAAAACCTTTAAGTGTACTTATGTATAATATTTAAATCATGCCTGGTCATTGGAAGGTTTTAGATATACAGTAGAAGTTTTATTTCCCAAGAGTAACTACATGCACTTATGTAAGGTTTTGAATTAAAAGTGTGATCGAAGACTTGAGAATGGCAATCCTAATGTACGATTATATTATTGCATCCCAATATGAAACAGTCCAAACAGTAATTAATTCACTTAATTAATGGTGGCCCATAACAACACAGGTCTAGCACATTCTCGTTTGGGTACTACATTATCTAGTAGTAGCCTTTCCTTTGCTATGCCACATTTAAAAATAAAAACTGCAATTGTGTTGAATCAAAATTTTATATTATTCATAAACCTTAGTGAATATAATTAATGGTTAAAAGTTAGGTTGTTAACAAATTTCAATACCAATCTATTCTAAAAAAAAAAAAAAAAAAAAAATAGTGTCAAAACTTTCAACGGTATTTGGGCACTTACAGGAAGTCCAAGATGGCCTCTGTCTCCCTTGTCGCCCTTCTGACCTGTTGTTCCCTTTTCTCCCCTGAGGCCTAGGCCTGGCTCTCCCTGTGATATGTAAAAAAATATATATATATTATACAGAGAGCAAGAGAGAGAGAGTGAAAGAGAGAGCGCAAGAGAGCGAGAGAGGGAGAATATATACTTTACCTTTGGCCCAGAAGGTCCTTGCGATCCCTAAAAGAGAAAAAAAATACAGATATCCTATGATGATGATAATTTTTCATTGTCAGAGTTGCATAGACAGTACAGTATGTATTTCAGGTGGCCATGACTGAAAAGCATTATGACATTATTGTAATAAGAAGAAATATTGATGTATGCATTTGCACGTGCAATAATGGTGTTTTTTTTTTACTTAGTCTATGGCATCATGTTTAATTATAGTTTGGTTTAATAGAATATTTGTCTCACTGCTGGGCCAACTGGTCCTGATGGCCCTGGGGGACCTGGAGGACCATAGAGCTAAAAACAACAACAACAACAAAAAAAAACATAAAATAAATAAAGTTAGTGGTTACGATAAAAGCTGACTTAATAAAACATTTTCATACAATACTGTCAAAACTAACATACCAGCTCTGACCTTCCTCCTTCCGCAGGCTCGCCTTTTGTGCCCTGAGAAAACAGGAATTAAAGACACATTTAAACACACACACACAATATATATATAACCCCAATTCCAAGGAAGTTGGGACGTTGTCTTAAACATAAATAAAAACAAAATACAATGATTTGCAAATCATGTTCAACCTATATTTTATTGAATACACTACAAAGAAAAGATATTTAATGTTCAAACTGATATACTTGATTGTTTTTAGCAAATTATCATTAACTTAGAATTTTAGGGCTGTAACACGTTTCAGAAAAGCTGGGACAGGTGGCAAAAAAGACTGAAAAAATTGAGGAATGCTCATCAAACACCTGTTTGGAACATCCCACAGGTGAACAGGCTCATTGGGAACAGGTGGGTGCCATGATTGGGTAGAAAAGGAGCTTCCCTGAATTGCTCAGTTATTCACAAGCAAAGATGGGGCGAGGTTCACCTCTTTGTGAACGAGTGCGTGAGAAAATAGTCGAACAGTTTAAGGACAATGTTCCTCAACATACAATTGCAAGGAATTTACGGATTTCATCATCTACGGTCCATAATATCATCCAAAGGTTCAGAGAATCTGGAGAAATCACTGCATTTAAGCGGCAAGGCCAAAAACCAACATTGAATGCTTCTGACCTTCGATCCCTCATTCGGCACTGCATCAAAAACTGACATCAACGTGTAAAGGATATCACCACATGGGATCAGGAACACTTCAGAAAACCAATGTCAGCAAATACAATTCAGCGCTACATCCATAAGTGTAACTTGAAACCCTACTATGCAAAGCAAAAGCCACCCAGAAACGCCGCCGGCTTCTCTGGGCCCTAGCTCATCTAAGATTGACTGATGCAGAGCGGAAACGTGTTCTGTGGTCCGACGAGCACACATTTCAAATTGTTTTTGGAAATTGTGGGCGTCGTGTCCTCAATGTCAAAGAGGAAAAGAACCATCCGGACTGCTATGGACGCAAAGTTCAAAAGCCAGCATCTGTGATGGTATGTGGGGCTTTGTGAAGAACTTACACATCTGTGAAGACACCATTGATGCTGAAAGGTACATACAGGTTTTGGAGAAACATATGCTGCCATCCAAGCAACGTCTTTTTCATGGACGCCCCTGCTTATTTCAGCAAGACAATGCCAAACCACATTCTGCACGCGTTACAACAGCGTGGCTTTGTAGTAAAAGAGTGCGGGTACTAGACTGGCCTGCGGTCCAGACCTGTCTCCCATTGAAAATGTATGGCGCATTATGAAGCGTAAAATACAACAGAGACACTAACTGTTGAACAGGTGAAACTGTATATCAAGCAAGAATGGGAAAGAATTACACCTCCAAAGCTTCAACAATTAGTGTCCTCAGTTCCCAAACGTCTATTGAATGTTGTTAAAAGAAAAGTTGATGTAACACAATGGTAAACATGACCCTGTCCCAGCTTTTTGGGAACATGTTGCAGCCATAAAATTCTAAGTTAATCATTATTTGCTAAAAACAATCAAGTATATCAGTTTGAACATTAAATATTCATACCAAGGGGCACCATTGCGTACCATTGCGCCAGGTAATCCAATTGGGCCAGGGGCCCCTGTAGCCCCTTTTTCACCAGTAGGGCCATCTAAACCCTACAAACCGAGGAAGGGTAGATAGATATGATTACAGTGGCAGATCATTTCAATTCAAGGATTGATGAGATTATCTCAATGGTCGGGCAGTGAATTATCTGAGATTCATCGTCATTTCATGACGGCAATGATTAAATCTAACATACAATTATGATGAAAGGATGTCAAACATTGTCATCATGACGTCATCATTACCAATGGGAAAGGTTGGCTGAGTTGATTTGATGGAAGTATTCTTTAAACGCATTTTTTAAAAAGTGTCATTTTTCTTCGCTGTACAGGGATGTAATTTTCATGGACGCAATGCTGCCCACAAACAAGCAAAATGATATGCATTGCAAAATATATGACAAATTCCTTATTTTGTGTTACAAAAAAGGAGTCCAAGAGGAGAATAAATCGATTTCTGGGGTTTCTTCCAAGCTAGTGAGCCTTTAATTTGATAATGAATTGGTCACTTGAAAAATAAAGACCTCCTCTAATGATAGATGTGACTCCAAGGCATTGCTCAAAGAACCCATTGGTAGTTGAGTGACTGGGTTTGGTTTACAGTTAATACTGTCACTCACTGGTGATCCAGCTGGACCCGTGTCTCCCTCGTCTCCCTTTGGTCCTGGGAAACCCATTACACCACCCTCTCCTCTGGGACCTTCAGGACCAACTGGGCCCAGGGGACCAGGTTCTCCAGGTTTCCCTCTGGGCCCCTGGAGTTGAAATCAGGACATTGATTATTTAATCTATTTTACTGTAAATTACATCCCAGTGAGGAATGTATAGGACTTAGACTTAGAAATAATAAACATGCATGCCATATACTATACATTAAACAAAAAATTGTCAAGATCCACTCTGAGTTGTACGTTTTTATTCTGTCAGTTGGCTCTTCCCAGTTTTTTTTTTTTTTTTGTTTCCCCTATGCGGCGCAGGGAGGACCTAAGCAGGGAGGCGTGCACCTGGGAGCTATTGTAATCAGCTACCAGTCTTCAGCTCTGTGGCCACACCAGGAAGACGCCAGATCGATCCTTTGTCTTTGCTTTGCTGCCTTCTGTCTTAAGCCCATATTGGATATTGTTCCTGCTAGAATATTTTTGGGGATCTTGTTTCTCTCAAAATGTTCTGGTATTTTCCTGTTATTCCATCTTGCTATACTCCTTCATACTTTAGTCACTGTTTGTTGGACTTTTGTTGATCACTATTCTGCCTAACGCATTTTCAGACTATAAGGCGCACTTAAAAGTCATTTTTCCAAAATGGACGGGGCGCCTTATAATACGGCGCGCCTTTTGTGTGCATCCAGCGAGGTTAATTTGAATCTAAAACAATTTAGTTTATTAGTTTTCGGAGACTTTTATTTTGAAATACAATATCAGATCTTTATTAAACCTCTTTTAGTGGAGTTCTTGGTGGTCTGTCACACAGATCTGGACTTGTCTTGTGATACCAATGGGATTATGGGGTGGCTTTGGCTCGTGCATGCATGTTACAGTATGTTTTAAGATGCCTGCACCCAATAATACGGTGCACCTTATATATGTGTTAAATACGGACCCCGTAACTGAGACTGCACCTTTTAATACGGTGCACCCTATGGTCGTGAAATTTTTATTAGTCTATTAGTTTATTAGTCTTTAATTTTGTACTTTGTATATTACCATTTTGTCTTTATTGGTCATTAGCATTTTGTTTATTCATCTTTTATTTTTTTTCCCTTAGTTGAATATAATTTTTCCTACACCTCAATAACACTTTGTTCCACCAGTTTTCTTTTTTGTTCTTTGTGTGAACGTAATATACTTACTTGTCAGTTGCACATTTTGTTTTCATTTATAAAGACTTCAAGTCACTCTTTCTACGCTATGCCTCTGCTTTAGGGTCCAACCAGTTGCATATCGGTACAGGAATATTTGTATAAATGTCGTACCTTCTCTCCATCAAGGCCTGGGGGACCTGGGAGGCCAACGTCACCCTGATGATACAAAACATAGATGACAACTAAGCAAAGAAATCAAATAGCTTAGGCCTGATGACTACTACATACCCTGGACAGATCACCAATCAATCACAGAACTGACACATGGAGACATACAACCAGTCACACTTATTAAAACTTTCATGTAATTTAGAGTCTTTAACTAATTAAATGGCGGAACGGGGGACGACTGGTTAACACATCTGCCTCACACTTCTGAGTACCAAGGTTCAAATCACGGCCCCGCCTGTGTGGAGTTTGCATGTTCTCCCAATGCCTGCGTGGGTTTTCTCCGGGCACGCCGGTTTCTTCCCACTTCCCAAAAACATGCAGGGTTGGTTAATTGAAGACTCTAAATTGCTGGAAATACCCAGAAAGAACCCATGGAAGCATATAGAGAACACGCAAACGCAACTCCAAAGGTTTGATTGGACACCAATTTGAACCCATAACCTTTTTCACTGTGGGGCAGCAATGCAAAATAGTCTTCCAGTGTATTGCCATTAAATACGATTACAGATGCTGAAGATGGAGAAGATGGTGTGTTAATTTGACTTCCTCCATGTTGCCAATTCTGTTTTAAAAACATTTCTTACTTTTGTCCCAGTGAACCCAGGAGGCCCTGGAGGTCCAGGTAATCCAGGCGGACCCTAGGAGTAGGACGGAAGAGGCCATTTACACATCTTACATGGGACTGTTTATGCACATATGCATTGATTGATGATTAACCCCCCCCAAAATCTTACCATAAGATGTATGTTGCGAATATCCTGTAAAGGAAATATTTGAATGACAAGTAATTTTTCAGAATATTTAATTGGATTGTACAAATATGCAATAAAAGTATCATACATTTTCATTGTTATGGAGTTCAGCTTTTCCTGGTTCGCCAGTTGGACCTGCAGGGCCCTATAAAATGAGATAAACATATACATTTCATCACTGACATAATGATTATTAGTACACAAAGTTGAAATTGTAACATGCTGGAAGTCTTTCAGTCATGACTCACTCTTGGTCCAGCTGGGCCTTCAGGGCCTGCCTCTCCCTACAAGGTAAATAGAGTTACAAGAGTTAACATTAATTTTGGTTCTTTATCTTCTCTTAAAAGTCCTTTTCAATCCCTTTAAAGATTTATGATCTTACCTGGTTTCCCTGATCACCCTTGTCACCCTGTAAGAGATGGATCATATTAAATGCATTTTAATTGCCAGTTAATGAATTGCCGGTATATACTACCTTCGGTCCCATTAGGCCTGGCACTCCTGGTGAGCCGGGTTCTCCTTTAATTCCAAGTGCTGAAAGAATAGCCTCTCCCTTCTCTCCCTGTTAAAAATCCAATTCTGGATTAAGATCACTTCATTCACTTTATTCCGAATATTTGGCCTGCTACTACTCTCTACTCTGTGTAAAATCCCCCAAATGCAACGTACAAACAGTGTGTTCAGTCTTCAAGGTTCCACTGTACTTCTTTCTTCATTATATTAAGATTGGCTGGATGTAAGCAAGTCTGCTGTGGAGTTTTCCACTGATCTGTGTTGATCTGTTCTCATGATATATTCAGGGAGGCTTCTTATCATTAACTACGTGTTTGTAACTAGTTGGCTTTAGTGTTGTCAGTTGTGCTAGCCAAGTGAAGACAAATGAACAATAAAAACCTACTGATGAAAGTTTGAGATAAGCGAGATTTTAAAGTCAAGGATTATCATTTTACATGAGATAGATTTGTCAAACAATGCTACTATAGTTGCTATGCATATTCCCAGAGCTGTCATTCTTGGGTTTTAAATGAATGTATGCATTATGTGTATGATATTAATTGTAATGTGACAAAGTATTTTTGCATAATAACTGTCTAACTAGACTATACTGTATCTATTATAAAGGGGAAACCTTTCCATCAGGTGTTCAAGGTGACAAGAAAAATATTACTAATAACATTGTTCGAAACTCTGGAGTGCCTGCCCACCAATTAAGTGTGAAAGTAAAAAAGCAAGGAAATATTTTGTTATGTTTCATCATTTCTGACAATGTGTATGTGAGGGGTGCCGTTTTGAATTTTGCCAAATTATGACATCATGATTGGGCTATGCTCCTAGATCTTCTATTGTCAAGCTATGTCTAGAGTCCGGCCATCAGACGACATCAGACTACACAGAAGCATTGGATGGATATGATTAAATTAGTCAGTGGCGGCTTTGTGCAAGTGCCGTTCATTTACAGTCTGGAACCAAAGGGGTAAAAATCTGCTCTGGAAGAAGTCTCATATTCTCCAGATGTCTTCAATAAAATCATAAAATGTCTCTATATTTGTTGTTCATAATTATTTTTTTAAGTTGCTTAGGGAGTCTGAAAAGTCTCTAAAAATGCTACAAAGTCGCTAAATTGGCAAAAGTAATTAGCCGCTTGTTTTGTCATATGCCCTAGCTCAGTTCCCCGTCACCATAACGAAAGTTCTACTCCTTATTTGTATGAAACTGAGTGATAGCGGCTATTGAGTGGGTTTTAATACTTTATCATTTGTGTATTTTGACAGAATGTCAGATATTTGTGAAGGCACCTTGGAACTGTTTTGAATTGTGAAAAAAATTATAATAGGTCTACTTTAAAATGAAGATTTTAAACAGTGAAAGACAAGCATAAATGTGATACACAAACATGCAGTTACAGCACAAAAATGACTGAAACACAACCATAGACATGCTTTTTCCATGCCAAGCTTACCCTGTAGCCCCTCTTGCCAGGGATACCAGGGGTACCAGTGTGGCCCTTCGCAGTGAAAGACAAATAGTAAATAGCTGTGACCTACTCAGCTTTTATGAAATGTATGTATAATTCCGACTGAAACCAGCTTGATATCGACATTACCTTTGACCCAGGGTTGCCTGGGAAGCCTGGTCCACCCTTCACAGCAGAGATCCCATTAAGGTCAAGCATTACAAAGACAGAAAAGGAAGAACAAGAAGGTTGTTTAAATGGTACAAAAGTCATGCATTACAGAGACAAAAATGGATGAAGTCAGATGAAAAAAAGCAGTTTAATGTGTTGATAAAAAAACTTCATGCAGATCTGAGAGGCAAATGTAGATGTGAATATAACGAGAATTGACCAGCTGAACGATGATCATCTATTTTTAACTACCATATTTTCACGACCATGAGGCGCACTTAAAAGTCTTAAATTTTCTCCAAAATGGACCTTATAATGTGGTCTCGCCTTATGTGTGCACCGAGTTCCAAAATCTGTAAATATATCTATTATGTAGAGGAAAGGTGGACGTGACTGAGGACAGCATGCAGACGTTAAAGGGGGAAGTGTGCATGTGAAAGAGGATGCTAAAGGCACGCCCCCAGTAGGTATATAGTGCCGGGGTGTCATTGTGCAAAACAACATCGATTTGGCTAAGGACCCCGAAAACGGCACCGACAAAGAGACACGCTTACGAAGAACAGTTTAAACTGCAAGCTATCAGTTACGCGGAGGAAGATAGGAATCGAGCAGCCACGAGAGAATTCAAGATCAACGAATCCATGGTTCGCAATTGGAGGAAGCAGGAAAACGAGCTTCGCCAAGTCAAGAAGACGAAGCTGAGTTTCCGCGGAAACAAGGCGAGGTGGCCCAAGTTGGAAGACCAACTCGAGCAATGGATTTATGATCAAAGAACAGCCGGGAGTAGCATCTCTACAGTCACAATTCGACTGAGTGCAATAACTCGGAGCTTTCCATCATTCCGGGAGGCTTGACGAAGGAACTCTAACCGCTGGACATCGGTGTAAACAGGGCGTTCAAAGTGAAGTTGCGAGCGGCGTGGGAGCGATGGATGACAGATTGCGAACACAGCTTTACTAAGACTAGGAGGCAGCGTCGGGCGAGTTACACCACAAAGTTGTGAATGGATTGTGGCTGCTGGGCTAACGTGTCTGCTTGCACTGTTGTTCGAGCTTTCGTAAAAAGCCGGCATCATTTCTGAGGAGCCGCACGGCAACGAGACTGACTCCGACGAGTACGAGAGGAGCCACATGAGGTGGCCAGGGCATCTGATTCGGACACCTCCCGGACGCCTCCCTGGTGAGGTGTTCCGGGCATGTCCCACCGGGAGGAGACCCCGGGGACGACCCATGACACGCTAGAGAGACTACGTCTTTCAGCTGGCCTGGGAACGCCTCAGTATCCCCCCGGAAGTGGTGGATGAAGTCGCTGGGGAGAGGGAAGTCTGGGCCTCACTGCTAAAGCTACTGCCCCCGTGACCCGACCCTCGGATAAGCGGTAGAAACTGGATGGATGGATGGATGGATTAATTTATTATTATACTTTTGTAATTTATGATTATAATTTTTGTGACAAAGAACTGATGATACAAGTGACACAGCACACACTGCAGGCGACAACTCAAACAAAGGTTTTCATATTGGTGTTTCATCAATTAATGAAAAAGGGAGCATCTCTTGTGCAACAAATAACTAACTAAAGATTGGAACTGAAAAATGTTAAGCCTATGAATGTGTGTGTTAACACTAACAAAATTCATCGGTCTTTTAACATCCTGTGTAGAAATAAATAAATTATCATCTTATATGATACAAGGTTGTTAAATAACTGCACAAAACTTAATTCAAGGCAATTATCGAGTCTTTCCACAATCTATACTGTCGGACATCCTCAAGTTGTTTATGATGCTGTACCTGTATAACATAAAATTTGTTCAACAAATCAATCAGGTTCCGATCATATGGCAAAGTTAACTTATTTAATGAACTCTGATCTATGGGCAAAACATAATAACTTAATTGTATACCTTTTTTCCCCACGGTTATGATGTGTTTACACTATGTTCCCAGCGGCATACAGCGGCCCCGTTTCAGGCAATCATGGACAAAACAGGATGGATGTAAGACAACGCAGGGGAA
Organism: Phycodurus eques; assembly: GCF_024500275.1. NCBI lineage: Eukaryota > Metazoa > Chordata > Actinopteri > Syngnathiformes > Syngnathidae > Phycodurus > Phycodurus eques. Next base: position 27,481,649 of record NC_084535.1, read on the forward strand.
TAGGATGGGCAAACATGGCAGGCTGTGGTTACCATGGATGCACAGACAGATTTTGAAACTGTCAAAAAAATTGCCATGTTCGTCACAGTGCAGATGAGAAATCTTGTTGGCCGTCGTAAAATGGGGTGACTGCACAGAACCTGACAGTATGTAACAGGGTGTAACTAAAATCGGCAAGTTAATGTTTCAAGTGTGAGTGAGAACGGGTGAGTGAATGCACTTTCTGGCAATGTTAGCACACATTCCAGATAAGTAGGTGAATAACGGATTGTTTTGCATGTTTTAGTAAGAGATGGATTAATGAACTAGCTGTTGACAGAAAAAAAACATGATCAAAGATTTATTGAGCAGCTGTTTGTGCTCCTCTGCGCTGTCCCCCGGTTAGGTGCTCTGTCACCGACTCTGGCCGGGGAGCTTCATTTGAGTCTGGCGTGCCCCCTCCAAGCTGCCCACCATCCCACTTCATCGGCAGAATACTTTGACAGAATGTGAAAACATGTCAGACCTTGATCAGAACATGAGAAGCGGCAGGAACCCCATCAGAATGTAATGGGTCGGCAGGGAACGTACTGGCATCTGTGCTAGAATGCGGGGCAAACCTGAGTGCATCTTTGAGCCTCTGGGACTCAGCAGCCCCTTCCTCCCAATGGCCCTTCATAGGTACCATGGTAGACGATGAGAAAACTTTGCAAGACTTGAATATGGAGAAATAAAATAGCCAAAATAACACATTGCACTACGATTCGGGAAAACAGGGATGCTGCGGCCTCCGGGAACATAGTTTAAATGCAACAGTACAAACACAAAATATGAATGAAAATCAATCACAGAACTCTGAACAAAAGGGTAGGTCGAATACTATCCAGTAAGCCACCTGTATACAATACAATATATGGCCACAGTAGATGCAAACAGCTTCTGATGATTACTAGAGGATTTTGTTTTTGTTTTTGTTGCTTGCTACTGAGAAATATTCATTGCAGTCAAGAAAATACCACAATGGATTACCAGTAGAAAAGTCTTGTTTCCTTCCATGGGTGATCTACAGGAGGTTGCTTTGGAATTAAAACACCAAAGTCTATTCATTCTGTTAAGCTGTTTAGACTGCACAGACTGGAGTGTCTGAAAATTCAGCTGGCAGCCTGGATGAATATACAGACACTGTCACATCCTATATTAGTTTCTGTGAGGACGTGTGTGTACCAACAAAGTCATTTCGCACTTTCAACAACAACAAGCCGTGGTTCACTGCCAAACGTAAGCAGCTTCGCCAAGCTAAGGAGGACGCATATCAGAGCGGGGACAGGGCCGTGTATAATCGCGCTAGAAACCTGCTAACTAAAGAAATTAACATTGCAAAGAGGAACTATGCAGCAAAGTTGGAAAAACACTGAAGCGCTAACGACTCTAAATCAGTCTGGCATGCATTCCAATCGCTGACTAATTACAAGCGACGATCCCCCCAAGCTGAGAACAATCGCACACTAGCCAACGACTTGAAAACCTTCGACTGCAGATTTGAAAAGGACACTTTCACACCCCACACCCATCCGGCCGCACCCCCGACCACAATCACACCTCTGACTTCTGCGTTTACCATCCACGAACAGGATGTGAGACACATCTTCAAACAACAAAAGATTAACAAAGCGGCAAGCCCAGACCATGTGTCCCCATTCTGCTTCAAAGACCAGCTCGCGCCAGTCTTCACTCAGATCTTCAATAGATCTCTGGAACTGTGCGAAGTACCATCCTGTTTCAAACGCTCCACCATCATTCCAGTCCCCAAGAAACCTGCAATCTCGGGTCTAAATTACTACAGGCCTGTCGCCTTGACATCTGTAGTCATGAAGTCCTTTAAACATCTTGTGCTGGACCACCTCAAGAGCGTCACAAGTCCCCTGGTGGACCCCCTGCAGTTTGCCTACCGAGCGAACAGGTCTGCGGATGATGCAGTCAATATGGGACTGCACTTCATCCTTGAACACCTTGACAGTGCAGGGACCTCCGCGAGGATCCTGTTCGTGGACTTCAGCTCAGCGTTCAACACCATCATCCCTGAAATCCTTTCATCCAAGCTTCTCCAGCTCAGCGTCTCACCTGCCATCTGCCAGTGGATTTACAGCTTCCTGACGGGCAGGACACAGCAGGTGAGGCTGGGAGAGACCACCTCATCCACATGCAGCATCAGCACTGGGGCGGCCCAAGGTTGTGTCCTCTCTCCGCTGCTCTTCTCTCTCTACACGAACGACTGCACCTCAGCGCACCCGGCTGCTACAAAAAAGGACAAGCTCCGACTGCAACGGACAATCAAAACTGTTGAAAGGATTGTCGATACCTCCCTTACCCACCCTTGAGGTCTTGCACGCTGCCAGAACTAAGACAAGAGCGTGCAAAATCCTCTCGGACCCTCCACATCCCGGTCTCCAGCTCTTCCAGCTCCTTCCCTCAGGTAGGCGCTACCGATCAATGCAAACTAGAACTACCAGACATTCCAACAGCTTCTTCCTTCTTGCGATCAACTTCTTAAACAGCTAACCTACAATTCCATTACAACATGCTGGCAATTTTTTGACTTGAGTTCGTTGTCACATTTCTGTGGGGCCAATTATATATTACTCGTGCACTCACTGTTGTAGTCTCGCCACACTGCACTATTTGCATATCTGTTGTTGACCAATACTGGCCACTCATGCCAGAGTAGCATCTACTTCATTTACACTCTGATTGAGGAGTATCTGCAACATTTGCACAATCAACATTGTCCAAGATTATCGCGCAACTCGTCACTTTAAACCACATACACTCCTTGAAGTCTCGGCGCCCTTTGCACAATGGTCATTGCATCGGACTATTGAAATATTAGTCATTCGAACTGCTCTAAGTGCTAGAGGACTCTGCATCTTTTGCACAATTGTCAATTTTTTTTTTTTTAAATGTACCGGCATTACCAGATAACTATTAACCCTTTATTGCACAGTGACTGTTTTTTGTCAATGTCTTTATGTCTCCAAAGTGTTCTCTGTCAATTGACTGTCTATTGTCGTACTAGAGCGGCTCCAACTACCGGAGAGAAATTCCTTGTGTGTTTTTTGGACATACTTGGAAAATAAAGATGATTCTGATTCTGATAATGGTTTACTGAAATGGTTTAACTAAAAGCAAGAATACCTTCGTTTTATGATTATGGTATAATTCTGAATGTATTCCATACATACAGTACATCTATGAAATGCATTTAAAGATGTCATGTCAACCAGTCATGCATGATTAAAGCATGGCAGCCTACTATACACACTCATAAATACATGCTCGGCTGCTACGTTACCTTCTTCCCTTTCTCTGCTGAAAACCCCCTCTTCCCTTCATCTCCCTGATGAGGGGATGGAACAATAAAGTCATAGTACCTGAGCACTCGTAAACATAGCTCCCTTTATTTTGTATTCATGACAGACTCAGTTGGCTCATACATCAAAAGCCTATACTGTACTCAAACTGAAAACAGTACAGTACTTAGTTATAGAATGGGGCTTTTCATCAGTGTTATCATGATGAGAGAATGGGGGGGGGAAACTGCTGAAAAACAATTTAAAAGTACTCTATTCTGGAAACAGCCACACAAGAGAAACCAATAATAACTCAGAAATAAGCTTACCTTGGTTCCCTGGTCACCCTATGAAGGAAAGGAGAAATAAACCTATTAGACATGAAGTGTAAGAACCTTCCAACTGTCCACGAGAGAGAGCAGGGAAATTGTTAGAATCACAGGGGGCCACAGCTGTGTCACAAATGCATGTAGAAGAGCAGTTTACACCAGTGTAATATCTGACAAAAATCTAATTCAATAAAACAAATGATCATGACAATAAATATTTAAATCTCTCCTGGCACGGACAGTAATATGGTCATGAAAGTCCATCCATCCACATCCATCCATTTTAACTTCTATCACACTTGTCCTTATTAGGGTGACCGGTATCCTTTCCTGGTGGGTTATGCAGCATTTGATTCAACTCTCTTCCTCGGGAGCCAGTGCTAGTATCTTAGGTGGACCGGGGTCCACCTAAGATACAGTATGATTTTAAGGTTTTGCTATTGTTTTGGTGATTATGATAGCTAAAAAGAAGTCAGTAGATTCTAGAGCATTCTCTATACCAACTCCAGTACTGTAGGGAATGCCCTACCTGTGAAAATTAGAGCGGGTACCTCTTTAGAAATGTTTAGATCTCAACTTAAAGAGTTATTTCTAAGCTGTATCTTTTGGTTAAACCTAGTTGCCTAGTATGTCCCTGACATCTTGATTTAAACTGTTTTATTATCACTTTTATTGGAAACCAGTGTACTTGGGCAAACCCTAGAAAACATGAAAACTCCACACAGGATGGCCAGAGCTGAGATTCAAACTCCAAACCTCAGAACTGTGAGGCAGATATTCTAACCACCTGCTGCTATTAATGGATTTCTTTGAAATAGATATATGATTCTGGGTTTATTTTATTGGAATACACAGTGACATGAAAAATGGCTTCTGTTTATGAGACAGTAATTTTCATGATGCTTCTAGCAGCATCAACCTACAGTCCCCTCCAAAGGTATTGGAACGGTAAGGTCAATTCCTTTTTTAAATTTTATTTATTCTTTTTGTATACTGAAGACATTTGGGTTTCAGATCAAAATATGAATATGACACAAAAGTTCAGAATTCCAGCTTTTATTTTATGGTATTTACATCTAGATGTGTTAAACAAGTCAGGACAGAGCACCTTTTTGTTTGAACCCACCCTCTTTTCAAGTGACCAAAAGTATTGGAACATGTGACTGATCGGTGTTTCTAATTTCTCAGGTGTTGACTTTTAGATGGATTGCTTAAACATTAGATAGTGCTTGTTTCTGGCTTTGGGTTTCACCTGTGAAAACTGCATTTTCTGTTAAACAGACATGAAGACCAGAGAGCTGTCTATGGGAGAAAAACAAACCATTTGAAGCTGAGAGAAGAGGGAAAATCGATCAGAGCCATGGCACAAACACTGGCCTTAGCCAATACAACAATTTGGAATGTCCTGAAAAAGAAAGAAACTACTGGTGTACTGAGCAACAGACATCGAACAGGTCGGCCAAGGGTATCAACAGCAATTGGTGACAAAAACATTGTGAGAGCTGTGAAGAAACACCCAAAGACAACAGTCAGTGACAACACAGCCAAACTCCACAGGGCACGGGTGAAGATATCACAATCCACTGTTCAAAGAAGGCTTCAAGAGAAGAAATACACAGGCCATACCACAACATGCAAACCACTCTTGCTCTGCTTATGATCCAAAACACACAAGCTCTTCTGTGAAACATGGTGGAGGTCATGTCACGGCTTGGGCTTGCATGGCTGCTTCTGGAACGAGCTCACTAGTCTTTATTGATTATGAAACTCATGATGGTAGCAGCCTGATTAATTCTGAAGTCTACAAAACCATTTTGTTTGGCAATTTACAGAAAAATGCATCCAAACTAATCAGGAGTAGCTTCGTCATGCAACAAGACAATGACCCAAAATGCACTGCCAACACAACAAAGGACTTCATCAGGGGAAAAAATTGAAAGGTCTTAGACTGGCCAAGTCAATCACCGGACCTTAACCCAAAAGAGCATGCATTTTACCTTCTGAAGAGGAGACTGAAGGGAGAAACCCCCAAAAAAACAAACAAGAACTGAAAGAGGCTGCAGTAAAGGCATTTAAAAATCTAAAAGCATTTAGATGAAGACTGCAACAGTCTGGTGAAGTCAATGGGTCCCAGGCTCGATGCAGTTATTGCAAGACAGGGATATGCCACCAAATATAAAATGTTATTCACTTTAAGTTAATGTCTGTTCCAATAATTTTGCTCATTTGAAAGGTGGGTGGCTTCAGACCCAATGTGCTATGTCCTGAGTTGTTTAACACATGTAAATACCATGAAATAAAAGATGGAATTCTGAACATTTAACTCATATTCATCATTTGATCTGAACCCCTGTCTTCAGTACACAACAGAAACAAAGGAATCGACCTTGCCGCTCCAATAATTTTGGAGGGGACGGTATACTGCATCCTTCTACAGTGTATTCATTCAAGAACAATTACACGGTAGAAGGAGGCAGTCTGAATTGTGCAACTAGAGCTTGTGCGCATTACGCAGTAATGAATGCAGAGCGGCAACTGCTCATTTTTTTGATTCAGATCTGTCATCTTTTTGTATGATAGTTTTAAATGTTACTCTCAGTATGCAATTTTATGGTAGGCAAGCTATTGCATTAAAAACATTGTATAAAAAGGAAGGGTAAAACATTTGAGAGACATAAATAATTCAATTTTTCATTATCTGATGTCTTTTAAAGAGAACTCACAGTTCAAGCACAAACTGTGTAAGCTCCCACAGATGCACACAGCTAAGGTTAGAGTGTGTACGTGTGTGTGGCTACTTGGATTTTCTCGTCAAAACTAAGCAGCATTAGGCTAATATGCCATAACCTAGTTTCCACTGAGCATACAGTAAGAAACGGATATATATTTTCCAGCATATAATACCTGCATCACTTTGTGAGGTCAGGATACTTTTGGTTTTACAATTTATGCACAGCAGGTGACAAAAAGGACAAGCAACACTAATAATCTTCAGTATGCTGACCAGAACAAGGTGCCATCAAAGTTTATATTTTTAAAAGCAACTTCCGTCTTCAATAGTTTTCACTGTTTAACAGTTCAGTTAAACTAACAATCCATCATTCATATGCCACATGCTTTTCAGGGTCAGAATCTCCTTGAATATTTTTAACAATCACTCCAATGCATAATTGCTTTGTTTGTATGTTTGGATGCATTTGTTTTTAATGATAATTTAGGTTTCTTTGGTTGGTAGTCTCTTTACCCGAATAATATTTGTCTGAACAAGAAATCTAAAACGAGTCTCATTAAATTTTTATTCTGATTACAAAAAGTCAGGATCTAGATGACACTTTGTCCCCTTTGTACTACCAAGGCTGTAGTTGATCAGTCGCCAATTTTAAAGGTGACAAATATTTAAGCATAAGCTCTTTGAGTGCTCATTTTCACATTCCATCCCACAGATCAAGAATAAGGTCGAGTGTGTCTGTGAACCTTTCTGCCTTCAGGACCCATTGGACCAACGTCCCCTCGATCACCCTGTAGAGACATATATAGACATATTACCAACTCATTTGTTTTAATTTTATCAAATACAAATGTATGTAGTGAGTATTTTTTATGAAAATTCTCAAAGGAGCTCACCTTCTGTCCTGGTAAACCTGGTTCGCCCTAGAAACAGAATTTAGTTGATGTATTTCGTTCGTTTAAAGAAACATCAACTGTAACAAATGCAGTAATAACAGCTATACAGACAAGTGGCTGAACTGTTTTACCGTAACCTGTTGAGGGTTTTATATTTCAGTTTTTAATTTTGGAATTGTTTTCATTGTTTTACCTTCAGTCCTGGTAAGAGCTGCAGAATAAATACAAACATTTCATAGTTATCGTCACCTCAACATTACTGTCACGTAAGAAAGAAGAACTCGTGGGAAGTATGAGACAGAATCAAAGCTCACCCTTGGGTCTTTCCCGGGGTTTCCCGCTTCCCCTGGCTTACCCTGAAGGTAAATTATTATTTCTCATGTATCAAGATAGCACCATGGATATAGTATGTTCATGTTGTTCTTTTAAGGTCAACAGATGTGTCACAATCAAAACAGCAAGTGCACATAACGGTGAACAACAACAACCGAAATAAATGACTTTAAGTAGAGGTTTGTATTCTCCACTCACCGGTGAGCCGCTGGCTCCGTTCAGACCTGGGCTCCCCGGAAGACCAGGGGGGCCTGGTGGTCCTGGGGGCCCCTGCGCTCCTGGCTCGCCCTGCTGAGAGACATTTAGTTACAACCTGCCTTGGTGGAAAGGGCCTAGTCACATTTGCCATGCCAGCACAACAATCTCACACTACAACACAAATCCGGCCGCAGGGGGGGTTGCACATTGTGGAAGGTTAGCTCGGGGGCATAGCAAGCAGTTAAAAAGACAGACTGGAGGTCACTTCTTGACCCTTAGAAATCATCTGTGTTAAAATATTCTAATTTTCACACCCACTTATCAGTTTTGGACATCTCGTGTAAGGTTTTGCTATTCTGGCTTAAACTGGCAGACAACTGTGTGTTTTAAGTCAGTTTCAGTTCCATTTCATTTGGAATCATTTCAAGTCCTGGGGAGTCTTGGGTTGTTGCAGTGTATGGTGGAACAATCAGAAGAATTTCTACTGTGTCAAAAAGTTGGTTGACTTCAAAAGTGATCTCACATAGTTGGAGTTGAGTCACAGCTATAACTGCAATCTCTTAAGACTTATTCCATCACTGTGCTTTTGCAAAGTGGAAGAACAGTTATATTATGAAGGGTGTTGTTAATTCTCCAGTATCGCCTGTCCTCATTGAGTTTTCTGCAAAGATCAAGCCAAAAATAACAGGGGAAGAACAATATGTAGATTATTCTGTACATTCTCAGTCAACCAGGTCATGGTATTTGATAAGTACATTGCTTTGACGTAAGCATTCTTTTTTTTTTTTTTTTTTTTTTAGCATGAGCATCCCGAGTTCACAAATGGTTAAAATGTAATCTTTTTCATTAATTTTGACAGTTGACAACAGCTTGAAACGCACACTACCTACACCTACAACAATTGAACAGTGCCCGCACATTGTTTGCTTTGACTTTTGGTGTAGGCTATTCACTTGCACAGCGTAAATTGGAATTTTAATGTCGACTAAAATAGTAAAATAATAAATTTTTACCTAACCTCAACCATCAATGTTCACCAATGTGCCACACATGAGTTACTAACCACCTTAACAAGTACCCCTATATGAGAGGCCATGTTAGGGTATGATAATAAAGTTGTGAGAAAGGCAACCCTCAAGAGAAAGCTATGAGGTTAACATTGAGTAGCAAAGACTGATATAAATATCTGAACAACCCATTACATTTTGTTGATGCTCTAGATAAATGAGTTTTATTTTTTTGCATATGCCCTGGGTCCAAGTGTGGCACTGACTTTCCCGTTGCTGCAGACAGAGCTGTACCTACAGTACCAACGCTGCAGTGGGACAAAATGACCTTGCAATTCTTGTGCAGCGCATGCAACATATAGAATACTATATATATTATATTTTAATATCTAAAAATTGGCTTGAGCTTTGAAGATCCACGTGGTCTGACTTGGTGTATAAAATAAAGCAATGGCTTCTCTTCAGTAATTACTGTGTTTCTATTTGTGACAACTGGCACATTCTATTCGGAGTTCATACAGAAAAATCCTTGACCAATATAACACAATGTGGCCTGTTATGATTAATGTCTTTGGTGCTTCATTTCGTGGTTGTATACACAATAATATAGATTAGACTGGCAAAAGCCGTAGAAAGTGTCAGTGTTCACAGTGTAAGTGTTTCAGTGGCTTTCAGATAATTCAATCATTTGTCAATTGCCTAAATTGAATGCCTTTCATTTTCACAGAACAAGAATAGACAAGTCTCAGGATATTTTTTTTCAGGGCAATTTGAGGGGATCATTCGAAACCATCAGTCCCTGGTACTTGGACTCAAAGTGTGAAGGTTTTGGTGAAAATGGTCCTATTTACACCTTATTCGATTCCATTCCAACATTAATCAAGCAGCCATTCAAATTAAATTTTTCTGGCCAATGAAATATGATCTGCAAATGGCTGCTAACGAGTCAGCCCCTCGCCTCTCGCCCAAAGTTCGCCAGGCTATGCTCTAATCATTAGACCCTAATCAAGTGCTGCAGAAAATGGATTGATGAATTGAATAACATAGTCCTTTTATCATTAGAAACAACATGGACAGAAAAGACCTTTGGCCTGCAAAACGTTTCAACAGTCATTAGCAGTAGCAACTGCAGCAGTTGGTTAATTATAGCAAAATGAGGGAGGTTTTGGCGACGGTTGAAGGCGGTTTGCATTGACAGAACAGAAGGTAAGCAACAAGTAGGGGGAAGAGAGAATTGTACCTTGAGGCGTTTTAGGATTAGAGGGCTTATTGAGGGCATGTTGCGCACGGTGATAGGCAACATCTGCCGAGGGGAAGTCACAATGCACAGGTGGCCAACGGTGCAAAAAAAGGTCACAGGGCAAAGGTCACCAGGAGGCCACAGAAAATAAAAGAAGGTAGAACAAGAGGTTGAAGGGAGGGAGGAGGGTAGAGGAATAAAGGAAAGAGAGAGAGATACAATATAACATGATAGTGAAAAGCAAGGAATAAAAGGGAGGTAAAAGAAACAAAGTCAAAAGTCGAAACGCACAGCAAACTCTGGGCCTGGAATGGCTATAGGGACAGTTGATGTACAGCGTCCTCTATGTTTAAGAATATATGCAATTTTAAAAGCATATTTATCTCGGGATGGGTCGCTTCCAAATCATCAAGCATCCCTTACGGTGGACTTGTTTTTGGAAGCCACCTCATAATAGCCAGGCCCTGAGATTGCAGTTTAGCAGTGATCAGGTGTGCGCCAGTCTTGCCACAAAGAGAGTACGTCAGTACAGTTACAGAGCATATCCAGACTTACTGTGGCCAACTGTCCAGCACAGGGCTGTACAATGCGTCGCTTCTGTTGAGATGATCAGCATCATCAAATACAAGTTGAGGACATAGCAGTAAAGTAGTAATCTCGCTGGTAACTGGTAACTAGACCGACTTGACTGCAACTTGCCTACATTTCACATCCCACACAATACATATTTCCAAAACACTAATGCGATAAAACCTTCGAGCATAGTTTTCTGTGCGAGCTTAGTCACACAACAATCAAGTAGACTTCAATATCCAATCGTAATTAAAAACCGTTTCGATGGAAATATGTACCACATGGAGGTTGAAAGGTGTAACAGTAGGCAAGCTTTCTTGTCGCTCACCATTTGCCGCTTTCCACCCCACCATTTGGATTTAAAAAGCTTAAAAGTCCAATTTTGTTTTAAAATGGGCATATTATGTACAACGAACACAAATCAAGTCAGTATTAATTCTTCTATAGTAATTATACATATCTTAGATTTCAAACAAACAAACTCTGTCTTTGGTGGAGAGCGTTAAATGTTTGAGGAGTGCCTTGGTTTCAGGGCACTGCCTCTCTTTGCGGCACGACTTGGTGACTCCACCCCCCCCAAACGTGTTATCCATCGGGCTGTTTGTGGCCACCCACAAACCTTCAACAGCGGTTGACTGGAGCGCAAGGCAGCCAACGTTTTCAAGGGAAGATCCTGCACAAATAGGCTCTGCCAGAGAAGGGGTCGCTTCAGTCAGTGCAAGCAATGTGGACAGCTAACCATTTGCCAAAGGTAAAGAAGGGAGTGTACCTAACTGCATGACACATTCAGCTAAACCTTTCCAGGAAATATGTTTGTAATATTATTTAATCACCCCTCTTGCTTGAGTTTGGGAGAGTGTTAACAGACTCACCAGCAATTCAAGCCTGTTCCAACCGAGCCGCACGGATTCTGTTAGGTTCAGTTCACACATTTCTGCTTGTCCATTGTGAAGATTTGCGAAGAGTCAGGCGCACCTCTTGCTCACCCATGCGACTCGACTGGTGAAGTGTACCAAAATAATGACTCTTAACGTTCCCCGACTTAAGTCACGTGGGAACCACTTCGGTACCTAAAGGGTGCCAGAGCAGTGATTCTCAACTAGTGGGTCGGGACCCAAAGGTGGGTCGCAGGCCCATAATGGGTAGCTCGTGAACTCCTGCAGAGGTACAGAAGTAAAACAATGACAGGAGATCCTTGATGGTACCGACATACAATGTTTGGAGGTAATGAATGGCATGCCATGAACTCGTGTGCGCAGTGGCAAAAAAACGTAGGACGGCAAGTCCAGTGAAAATTTGTGGCTGTATTCTGTGCAATCGTGATAGCTCATTTTACTTTTTTTCTTTTTTTTTTTCTTTATAAGGTGCTCTGAAAGGAACTTGTAACATGTAAATAAAATATACGATACACATTTTTGTTATTAGGCTATTTTTGAGACACTAATGTTTTTTATATTTGTTCACTTTTAAAAAAAAAAAAGGGGTCGCGACTTGACGACAATATATATAATATGGGTACGAGGGTGACAACCACTGAGCTGGAGGGATGAAAGGTCAACAGAGAACTTTAATAGTTAATAGTATAATAGTTAACTTTAATAGTTCTCTGTTAATAGTTTGCATGCAGACTTTTTTCATTCTGGTTGAAATAATTCCGACTGAAGATCTCAGGTCAACTGTTTACGTGACGTGATCTATTCCGATCTGGTGTTTACATGTGCCACTATATTGAATCAGAACAGCCATTTTACAGTCGACGTGCAGGATGTCAACGTCAGGGGGCCGTCGGCGCATTCGGGGCCGACCGAGGTGGCCAGGCTTTTATGTGAGGCGTGCGCTGAGTGGGTAAACGACAACATCACTGCGCATTTACGTCAAGACAGAGCATGCGTACACAGAACGCAGCCCGATAACATTCCGATTCACCGTTTACATGACAAAAAATGACTTTCTTTGGGGAAAGCAATATTCTACCCCATTCAGTTTCGGCTCTGTTTACTCTGATTGAGGTGTTCACCTGGAGCATTTTTATTCGGTTTGAGCTTCTAACCCAATTCTAAATGGAATATTAGACTCCAGGCTCGTGTGACAATGGAAGGACAATGGAAATAAATGAAATCTTCATTTTTTTTTCAACCAAACTTTAAAAAAAAAAAAAAGAAATCAAATGTTGGAATTCCATTGTTGTTGCCTTGTTTTCCAGTGCAGTATGACGTTTCCTTGTTGACTTTTGGCCTACACACCTCACAGAACATGCACTGGACTCTACGGCTTGGTGGAAACAGGGCTTAAAATTGACATTATGTAACAGCGAGTTAACTACCCGTGACGTTGCCATCAATGTGTTTTGTCTGCTTTTGTTACGAAAGAGACAAAAAGCAAGACATTTTCCGTGTGCTCCGATTTCTCTTGTTATCTCCAGTTTGTGTCCGGGGAGTTTGGTTATAAAACACAACATAAAATTTCACTTGGACTCACTTATTTCCAAAGGAAATAGTTCGCATGTAGACTCAACTGTCTCAAACTCCCTCTTCATTGAAATCTTTTTCTTGGCACACCCTCACACAGGCCCTTTATCATGTCTAACGACATGCTCCAGCAGACTGCTGGTAATTGCCTTGTTTTCTCTCAAATAGCCCAACCCAGGAGATGGCAATCAAATAACTGCACAACTCCTCGCATGTGTTACCCATCACTGAGCTACTTGTCATTTGTATATCCGGCTTCTGTTCAGTTTCTCCTCTTCCAAAGTACATTTCTCTGCTTCGGCTTTTCTGCGCAAACTACACATCTTGTGAGCGCTAACATTATCAGCTGTGGAATGAAACAGTCGACGTGTGCAGCGGTTCAAAAATCAGTGTAATTATAGGATCATTTAATGTCATAAATTTGCACATGATGCTTTCTTACCCGATGTGTGTAGTCGCCACAGACACCCTGGAGGAAACAGAAACGATTTAAAAAGGTAAGACCATGACAGCTGTAATGTTTAAATAAATGGAAACAACTCATGATAAATTCAGTCTCTCTGCACATTTGGGAATGTGTTGTAAGCTGTACTTCCATGACAGGTAAATAAATAAATAAGTAAATCAATAAAACATTTAATATTAGATTGATTTCGTCCGGGTTCATTTCCAAATTGTATTCACGGACATTTGTCGATTAATCTCGCTGAAAAATACCATAATTTTCTTGGAGCTCGACTTTGATGAGCAGAAATGATGATTTTGGCCACTTGAGGGAAGTAGAATCAATTATTCTTATTCTTATTTTATGATTATTATTATTTTGTTTTATCACCGAGACAGTTTATCTGTCTTGTCTGCATGCTTGTAAAATCCAATATTTTGTGTGTGTGACTAGATCCGCGTGTAACTGTTATGCATACGATAAAAGGCAAACCCTCCCAAAAAAAAAAAAAATGATACTTGATAAATATAATGTGAAATTAAAAACTATAATAATAATTAATAAACCTGATCAGTGACAACAATCTTACTGGCACACGCAAACGCTTACCTTCTCTCCTTTAGGTCCGGGTTCTCCCTAAGCGAGATAAACAACAGCTGAGTGTGTTCGAGTTGTTCTGAACAAAAAGTGTGTCATATTGTGCAACGTTTGTGACTTACAGGGAGTCCTTTAAGGCCACGCTGACCCTGAAAGACATCAGCAAATTGACTGTCTCGAGTCTGGTTTCATAAAGTTTTGAAACATTGCAAAAGGGTAAAAAAAAAAGAAAAAGCCACGACACAAATGATTTCGATACGCTCCATTCTAACTACAGTAGGTGTTATGAGCAAGCCCCTTCAGTTTCCCCATCAGGCCCTTGTGGTGTGAGCTGTCAGTGTGCGGCAACGGGTTGATTAATGAATACAGGGAGGGGTTCCGGGGGCCCGACACGTCTATTACAATCCATAAGGGTGACCCCCGCAGGCTAAACAGCACGAAAGCTACTTTTGGCAAGGCAATTGTACGTCTAATATTAAACAGACTGCCTCTCAAATGTCTTTTAACTTCTCACTGACATATTTGAGGAAAAGGACAATTAAATGGGTGCTCATTGTGAGAAAATAATCATAATAATCAACATGCAATGTTATTTCAGCCTTATTCAACCTTTTGGCATGCCAGGGTGGGTTACTTAAGTGCGACTCTGATGTAAATATAATGAGGACAACTGAAATAGCTCAGAAGCATTTCATTTAAGAGCTGATTTCTAGCCATTCTCCTTTTTTTCCCCTCTTTTCTTTTTTGATAATAACCAAATCCACTGGGAAAGTATGACGCTTCAGCATGTCAAATAGGACATGTCTACGTAGCTATGCCAGCGATGTATAGTGCTAGACAGAACAATTAATATTTTTCCATTCGGTGGCAGATTGTACAATACATCTGTGTATTCACCTTTTGACATTCATATAACAGTGACCTTCACACCGAGTCAGCCAATTTGTAAGTAAATCGAGACGGGATCATCATTATTTCAGTCGTCATACTTTCTGTAATATTTTTGTTTGGTGGTCTGCCGTGAGATTTTTATCATGTAAAATGGGTGATTTGGCTCAATAAACAACGGGAAACACCGCTCTCAACTCATTCTGCTCCAGTCAGATAAGTCAGGCACTAATTCTTCTCTCCGTACAGAAAATAATTACACAGCTAAATTGACCTTAACGCTAAAACAAGGACCAATAGATGAAGTTTTCATTGTTTAGCCTCAATTCCCTTTCGCATCATCTAATAGTGAAATAGCTTTTTTTCCAGCTAGCTGAATGGTTTTAAATAATGCTTACCATGTCACCCTTGGCCCCATTCTGTCCCTGTGGGAACAGTAAAATTAGGATTAAGACCCTTTCAGTGTAATATAACTTGTGAACATTCAGTTCTCCATGCCTTGTATCAATTTAACAGTTTGGTTTGCAGGACCAAAACTTTGACCATCATAGCTTTTTTCAAACATCCCCAGAACAGAAATGGCATTTATATCTTTAGTCTTAATTCTGCTATTTTTCACTATGGGACCTTGGTTTCTTAGTATATACAGTAAGGGAGACTCGGGGCAACTCACATGCTTGCCATCCAGCCCAATTGGACCCTGTAATAAAAGAAGAAGACACTTTCCATCAAAAAATAAAAGTGCAGTGCAAAATATGAAATGAATAAAATGTATGTTTAGCAAAAAAGTGTGTGGTTTGTCAATGCCTAGTCCTGCTGATGAAATATTAGTGATGAATGACATGCATTGTGGAAGAAGGTTAACTGAGTAAAATATCTTCAAATCACTTTCACACAATTGATCTTGTTCTATTGAAACTCTTTTTGACTGTGTCGATGTGTGTGTGTGTGTGTGTGTTTTTTTTTTTTTTACTTACTGGAAACCCTGGAAATCCTCTTGTCCCAGGTTGGCCCTAAAGAGAAAAATAAAAAGTTGGTCTTCTAAATTACAAGGAAGAGCTGTTTCCATGGAAGTATAAAAATGGAACCAGGAGAAGCCTTCTAACTAACGAACAATTCTCATTGTATTAAGGTTTGGAATACGTGCCAACCACGGCTAAATTGTGTAACTTACGAATGGATATCGAGTAAGAGAAAAGGGTCCATATCAAGTCAAACTCCCTGCAAACATTAAACATACCCAGCCATTAGTCACCGGTAATATTCTCACTCCGCTGGCTCCCGATCAAACAGCGCATTGACAATAAAATTATTCTCGATACATTCAAGGCCATCTCGCGCCTTCATACTGTATCGCTCTGATGTCCTCCACATCATTCAAGTCCACTCCAACTCTTAGGTGCGCTTCGTCCATCACCCTCATCATTCCTCCAGCCCGACAGCCCACCATGAGGTCCAGAGTCTGCAGCCGCTCAGCGCGTCTACTCTGGAACTTCCTCCCCTCCTCACATTAGGAACATGGACTCTTTGTCCAGTTTTAAAACTAGCTTGAAAACTCTCCTTTTTAGACAGGCCTATTCACTGTGATTGTTATTTTTACTGTCTATTTTGAATTGCATATTTCTGCGTTTTGATTTTGACTCTCCGGTACGGTGACCTTGAGTGTCCCGAAAGGCGCCTTTCAATATAATTTATTATTATTATTATTATTATTATTATTACAGACAGCATACAGCTTACAGACAGCATATCCTTTAATGAAAAAGTTGGACATGCTCTGTGATTTTATTTTATTTTATTATTTTTTTTATTTTTTTATTTTTTTATTTTTTTTCAAATAATACATACAAGGTCCAGACTTGTCAGTCAGATTCATTTCAAACTGTTATGGAAAGTCAATTTAGCGTTTAAACTGTGCACTTGCCTAAGTTGTCAGTCCCTCATGTTATCCTCATCCCTGTGGTAAACCACCTTCTAAGTGTAACTGGATGTCTGACCCTCTATGTTTTGGACTTGGCGCCTACTGTGAGGCACTCCCTCCATGGACTGTTATTCATTAGGGATGCCTATTACCATCAAGGAAGAGTGGGCACACAAAGATATAGACTGTAATAAGCACAAATGACAAAAACAGATGGCTGTTCTCCTTAAGGTGGCTTTGCCTTTTGGTTTTGCGCCGAAGTAGAGAAAAGGTTAATGTCATTATTACCATATACAATGCCTAAAAATGAACATACAGTTCATTGTAAAATAATTGAATGTTAACAGTAATATTGAATTTGAGCAGAGGTCTGGGAAAACTGACATTGACCTCTGATTGGTCTCATTGCTGCTTTGCCTCATTTGAATCATGGCCAAATTACACATTCAAATCTCCTGAAAAATTCTGTTTCCACACAGTCTATAATTACATACAATCATTTTATCATTAGCAGGCCATTCACCCAGTTTTGACTAAAGAACCCAGCCCAGCCAACATAAACCTGGGTTCCATAACCCTGATGCCAGGATATACAGTACAAGGGCCTTAGATTGTCAAGGTAAAGCAATACAACTTTCCAAGGCTGTTCCTGTTTCTGTCTGATGTGATATGTACACATTTACTGGCTGGACTGTAAGGCATTCAAGAATCATCCATCCATCCATTTTCTACAGCGCTTATCCTCACTCGGTTCGCAGGTATGTTGGAGCCTATCCCAGCTAACTCTGGGCAGGACGCGAGGTACACCCTGAACTGGTTGCCTACTGGCAACCAGTTCAGGGTACATATAAACAAACAACCATTCACACTCTTATCTATGGGCAATTCAGAGTCTTCAATTAACCTACCATGCATCTTTTTGGGATGTGCGAGGAAACCGGAGTACATTGAGAAAACCCACGCAGGCACTGGGAGAACATGCAAACTCCACACAGGCGAGGCCAGATTTGAACCCCGGTCCTCAGAACTGTGAGGCAGATGTGCTAACCAGTCAAGCACCGTGCCGCCCATTCAAGAATCATCCACCCCTCTATCCATCCAACCATCCATCCATCCATCCATCCATCCATTTTCGGAGCCACTTCTCCTCACTAGGGTCGTGGGCGTGCTGGAGCCTATCCCAGCTATCATCGGGCAGGAGGCGGGGTGCACCCTGAACTGGTTGCCAGCCATTCACAGGGCACATACAAACAAACAAGCATTCGCACTCACATACACACCTACGGGCAATTTAGAGTTGTCAGTTAACCTACCACGCATGTTTTTGGGATGTGGGAAAACTGGAGTGGCCAGAGAAAACCCATGCAGGCACGGGGAGAACATGCAAACTCCACACAGGCGGGGCCGGGGATTGAACCCCGGTCCTCAGAACTGTGAGGCAGACGCTCTAACCAGTCGGTCACCGTGCCGCCATTCAAGAATCAATAAATAGAAAATTATTTCTTTAAATATTGGTCCCGAGCCGTTGAGATCGGAAATCGGTCCAAAGTCAGAAAAAAAACAAGGATCAGATCGGACTGGATCTAAAATCTCTGCTTTTCCACTCTTATACAAGCGGTCCAGTCCATGCTCCGCTCCAGCACTTCTATCCAGCAGATCCCATGTGATCACAACAACAGGTTGGTAAGATGCCTACATTGTAGCAAGGAGTAAGAGTGAATGTTGCTTGCTTGAAGTCATTTATTGGCACTCCAGTTGAATTTTACTGTAAAACTAAACAGACATAAAAAAAATTACACCTATTGAACTACTCTACCATAAAGCCCCGACTGGTAGAGGGCTGCAGTGATGGTTGACTTTCTAGAACGTTCTCCCATCTCCCGACTGCATCTATGGAGCTCAGACACAGTGATCTTTGGGTTCTTCTTTACCTCTCTTACCAAGGCTCTTCTCCCCCAATTGCTCAGTTTGTCCGTACAGCCAGCTCTAGAAAGGGTTCTGGTCGTCCCAAACGTCTTCCATTTCAGGATTATGGAGGTCACTGTGCTCTTAGGAGCCTCAAGTGCAGCAGAATTTTTTTTTTTAACCAGGACCAGATCTTTGTCTTCCCACAATTCTGTCTCTGAGCTCTTCAGGCAATTCCTTTGACCTCATGATTCTCATTTGCTCTGAAATGCACTGTGCGCTGTAAGGTCTTTATATAGACAGGTGTGTGGATTTCCTAATCAAGTCCAATCAGTATAATAAAACACAGCTGGACTCCAATAAAGGTTTAGAACCATTTTAAGGATAATCAGAAGAAATGGACAGCAGCCGGGTTAAATATGAGTGTCACAGAAATACTTCAGTTTTTCTTTTTTAATAAATCAGCAAATCTTTCACCAATTACGTTTTTTTCTCTCTCAATATGGGGTGCTGTGTGTACATTACTGATGAAAAAATGAAATTAAATGATTTTAACAAATGGCTGGAATATAACAAAGAGTGACAAATTTAATGTGGTCTGAAAACTTTCCGTATCCACTGGAAACAGGCCAGTCAATCCCTACATGATGGTCATCTGATTGCATTGCCATTACATAATCACAACAAAACACGCATTTGCTTCCTCTGCATGCGAGCCGAAGCAACATCAGCCCTGTCCAATCACACGTGATATCAAGAGACCATTCTTTTCAATACGTCGCTTGATTTTTATTTATTTTTTCTGAACCTGAAACTATTTGTAGCATAACTCATATAAATTGTTGAAGCAAATACCAATGTGGACCAGCCACAGTTGAGTGAGATAAGATACTTACGGGTGGTCCTCTTGGTCCAATGATAGACAGACCTGGCTCTCCTGGGGCTCCCTGGAGGACAAAATACAGTTATACTCGAACTATGCTGTATACTATACTGTACACATTAAAATGCTTTACAATAGCTTAAGAGTCAGTAAATATATCAATCGACATGATGGCATATATCTGTTTATTAAAGTTGTGTGAACCCTGCTCAAAATGTATGAAAATATGAAGTGTGTCTATTCTTTGGAGCTAAAAGACTGCCACTTTCATTGTATTTTTCTTTCACCTGTTTGGATTTGTAAATGGTCTGCACTTACTGGTACACAGCACTTTATCTACACTATCACAGTGTCCAAAGCCTCACATTTACCCATAAATTCAGACATCAATGGGCAACTGCTGCTATGCAAAGCGCTGCCAGGTCCACTGGGGGCAAATTAGGGATCAGTGTCTTGCCCAAGGACACTTCAACATGTGGACAGTCGCAGTCGGTACTCGAACCAGGGACCCTTCCGTCACTGGACAACCCGCTCTACCTACTGAGCCACAGCCACCCAGTTGTCTACAAGTTCCAGCGATGCCTTTTTCAATACAAAATACAATACTGTAATACTGTCAAATCATGATCATCATAACAGGATTGAACTGCGTCTGGAGTTTCTCGAAATGTATCATCACTGAGAGGGTATCAAGATACATTTTGAATTGTCTTCGGTTATGGAGGTACACATACTGTACCTGTACTGAAATGGAATCCCCCCCCAAACTGTTACGATCCATCCATTTTCTAAACCGCTTGTTCACTGGAGCCTATCCCATCTGACTTTGAGCAAGAAGTGGAGTACACCCTGAGCTGGTGGCCAGTCAATCGTAAGGCACATAAAGTCTGACAATAATTCACACTCCCATTTACACCTATGGGCAATTTTTAGCCTTCACTTAACCAAACAGGAATGTGTATGGAATGTAGGAGAAACCCATGCAAGTACAGGGAGAACACAAAACGTTTCAAATAGAGATCAAACCCAGATCTTCTGACAATACGGCATACATGCTAATCACATTGCTGCCCAAAGTTGTTACCATAATGTTAAACCATCCATCCATCCATCAATTTTCCACATCGCTTCTCCTCACCATTGGCATGGGTAACTTACACATCTGTGAAGGCACCATTGATGCTGAAAGTTAGATACAGGTTTTGGAGAAACATATGCTGCCATCCAAGCAACGTCATGTCATGGACGCCTCTCTGCTTATTTCAGCAAGACAATGCCAAACCACATTTTGCACGTGTTACAACAGCGTCCGCTTTGTAGTAAAAGAGTGTTTTATGTTGCAGGCATAAAATTCAAAGTTAATGATTATTTGCTAAAAACATTACACGGATAAACAGTTTGAACAATAAATATCTTGTCTTTGTAGTGTATTCAATTAAATATAGGTTGAACATGATTTGCAAATCATTGTATTCTGTGTTTATTTATGTTTAACACAACGTCCCAACTTCATTGGAATTGGGGTTGTATTTTCTCCCAAAGGCAACCCTATTACAAGGTCATGCCTGATTATCATCCCTCAAATGTTAATCTCTTTATAGTACTCAGTAAACATCTAACATTTACTTTAGAGGCAAAAGGCAAAGGTAATGATGGAAAAATCTAAACAACTTTCTGTGACCACTTTAATTTTCCACAACTACCAGTAGCTGAGACCAGTGAAGCTGTACTGTACAGGCACACCTGTACAAAAGATTAGGTTACTTGTATTGCTGTTCCACTCTCTGATGTATGGAGTGAAATTAACAAGGCAAAGTCAGAATCGCATATAAAAGAAGAAACCACTTAGAGCAAGTACATCAGATTCAATCGACTCCCCATGGAATTATGAGTCCACAAAACTGCACATCTTTTTTCCTTTAAAATGAAAATGGATATAAAAAAGCTGAATGTCCGTCCAATGTCGGTATATAATGCTTTAAAAAAAATCCATAATGTGTGGTCATGTTTTTTCTCCAAGTCTGCTTTTTTTCCCCATGCATCACATCTTGCCCCAGCTAGTGGGAAAAAATGCTTTAGGTCTTCTGAGGAAGCACGGCCTGCCACAGGAGCTGCTGAGGCAGTTCTACACAGCGGTCATCGAGCCAGTCCTGTGTTCTTCCATCACAGTCTGGTTTGGTGCTGCTACAAAAAAGGACAAACTCCGACTGCAACGGACAATCAAAACTGCTGAAAAGATTGGCGGTACCCCCCTACCGACCCTTGAGGACTTGCACGCTGCCAGAACTAAGACAAGAGCGTGCAAAATCCTCTCAGACCCTCCACATTCCGGTCACCAGCTCCTTACCTCAGGTTGGCGCTACCGATCAATGCAAACCAGAACTAGCAGACATTCCAACAGCTTCTTCCCTCTTGCAATCAACTTCTTAAACAGCTAACCTACAATTCCATTCCAACATGCTGCCAATTTTTTTTTGTCTCGAGTTTGTTGTCACATTTCTGTCGGGCCAATTATGTATTACTCGTGCACTCACTTTAGTAGTGCAAAAATATTTTATTGATCATCAGAGTTTGAAAGAAGTTTTATTTGGACAATCGGGTGCCTGTGCCTACACACGTAAAACCACTTGTCTTCTCTTTTTTTTCAATACATTATAAAAGTCTGGTTTAATTGTCACAAAACCACAGACCTCTTGCAACAGTATGAATACAATGTGAGTATTTCATATCAGAGGAAATGAATATTAAGACCATTTTTTGGCTCGTCTCCAGCTCCATTAAAAAAGAAATAAGTTGTTTATAAGGTCACCTTTTGATTTGAGTAATAGACAAACACTGTTGGAAATGTAGTTTGTACAGTATAACAACTACACAAAAAAACAAAAACAAAGACAGACTCATCATGTAATGTTTTTTTGTTTTTTTGTTTTTTTACAGTCGCTCACCTGCACCTGGCTGACTTATTTTTGAAAAACAATAATGTATTTCCATCTATTGAAAAGCAAAAATTTGCAAACACTGTTTCATAAGGTGTCCTGTCGTAAACAAGTATTTAACTAGATTTCACACATGTAGTTATGGCAATGAAAGCGCCCTGATACTGCCAGTGTTTTACTTAAAACTGAAAATAAACTCCCAAAACTGCAAAAACCTGAAATCGAAAATAAAATAAGACTCATCACCTTCATGCATCTATCCATTCATCCATTTTCTTTACCGCTTATCCTCACTAGGGTCGCGGGCGTGCTGGAGCCTATCCCAGCTGACTCTGGGCGAGAGGCAGGGGTACACCCTGAACTGGTTGCCAGCCAATCGCAGGGCACATATAAACAAACAACCATTCACACTCACATTCACACCTACGGGCAATTTAGAGTTGTCAATTAACCCAGCATGCATGTTTTTGGGATGTGGGAGGAAACCGAAGTGCCCGGAGAAAATCCACACAAGCACGGGGAGAACATGCAAACTCCACACAGGCGAGGGCCGGGATTTGAATCTCAGTCCTCAGAACTGAGGCAGATCTCCTTACCAGTCATGCACCGTGCCGCTCATCACCTTGTTTTTAAACAATTTTAATTTGTTTCAAGCTCATTTTTACTTGAAATAAGAAGACAAAACGTTTGCCAGGGGAATACATATTTTTTATATATATACTGCACTGGTAATATTTTATTTTTGCATCTAATTTAAATTAGTTTTGACTGGATATAAAAAGATTTTGAGTTTTTGCGGGGCATGTAAAATTTTTTTTGCCCCATACTCCCCCCTCCCCCAAAAACTAAAATAATAATATATATATATATATATATATATATATATATATATATATATATATATATATATATATATATAAATATATATATATATATATATATATATATATATAAATTAAAAAAAATGTTTTACCGTAATGGTGAGTAGTATTCTCAATCATTTGGTTTTTCTGTTGTCCGTCAAAATATTGTTTGATATGAAAATAGTCTGTTGGGCACAAAATGTTGGGTGGGGACTGCTGTAATAATCCATTAAAAAAATAATAATCATTGTTTACCACATAGCCTCACGAGATTGAGCTGGAGCCGAGCCCAGTTGATTTTGGATGAAAGGTGAGGTACACTGAACTGGTCGCCAGCCAATCGCAGCATGTCCAATAATGCAAAAAAAAACAAAAACAAAAAAAAAACCCAACAACTATCTTTCATTATTTTAACTTTTTAAGATTTTGCTAACGAGAGACAGTAGAGAAAGCTGAACCTGCAGCAGACGGCAAGAGGTTAAATCAAGCGAGCAAATGACATGAAAATTTGACAGCCACAAAAATATCTAGTGGTCTAAACTTACCTTCTCCCCTGCTAGTCCTTTAAAGCCCTGGGATCAAACACAGCAGTCACATGCAAAAAAAGGTGTGAAGAGAGACACAGAAGAGAGAGGAACCAGTGTTAGAGACATGGACAGGGTTTGGGGCATGCACAAAAAAAAGAAAATAGGACTAGTAATGGAAGAAAAAGCTATTTGGGGGGGGGGGGGGATTCAGCATTTGGACTCCCCTAAAAGTGCTGAAAGCTTCCAATATGCTTTGAATCATTGAACTCAAGAATCATTTAAGAAAAATGGAAAATGTCCAGAGAATCATATGACAAAATGAGCACTTAGTGTATTTGGAAACTACAGTACTTCCAAACTTAGATTTGTTTTTTTTTCAAATTTTTTTCAAATTTTCAAATTGCGCGCTACTTGTTGGATACTGATTAATGCTAAAGGCTACCAGTTTGATCTCCACTGGTATTCATAATTCACGTATGTGAAAAAGACACTGATCCTGTGAACGATTTCTCACAATAATAACCAACAATGATTTAACAAGATGGAAAACAGATTCACATCAATATGACACACTTTATTTCTATAAAGCTATTTAATGTAAACACATTTTCAAAATTATGACTTCTACAACATAACATCAAAGTGAATATACTTTACACAACTTGGGCGACCTGAAAACACATTGAAACCACGCGAGTGACAATATTATGCCAAACTCGCTGCAGCAGTCACATTTACTTTGGTGGATGCTTTCATAATCCAAATCTTGTCAGTCGTGTCAAAATGAGTGTAGCACGTGACATACCGTACTAGATTTGTAATGAATAATAATAATAAATAATAATTCAGATTTGATTCACAGATTGTACATGTTACTTCTTAAAATGCGGTACTATATAACAACACCAATGGAGTAGTTTTAAGGTTGTTTATAAGACATAGCTAACGGTCAACCTTTACGTTAGCACAGAGTAAAATGCTCAACTTTTCTGTGATATCTGTACAAATCCATCTGTTGTACTCGTACAAAACAATATCCTGTATCCCTGCTTCTGAGAGATATTTCCTTTTATGGTTTAATGTACAACGCAACAACTTTTGAAGATTAGTAAACTCATCATGTTGCAACAGGAACCAAGAGGACCGAGCCTCGTTTGTCCGACACGACACGACTCGTCCGTGGCATGTCTTGATATCGATAGAGGTGCTTGCGACCAAGTAATGTCTCATTCTTAAATTGCACATATGTTTTGAAAATGTACAACAATACTCGAAATAAAAAAAACCTCCAATGTAGTGGAATGCTTTTTTTTTTTTTTTTTTTTTTTTGGATTAGCTGTAGATTGAAAACATTTGGGTTTGACATCAAAACATGAATATGAGAAAAGGGACCAAAACGTTCTGGTTTGATGTCTAGGTACTTATACCTGGATCGGATATACAATTTAGAAGATAGAACCTTTTGTTTGAAACAACCTCTTTTTAATGTGTGTAAACGTATTGAAACACGACACAGACAGGTGTCTTTTGTTCCCCAGAATGGAATTACCAAAAAGTACAGAGAAGAGCCTAAAAAGATCTGTGAGAGACTTTAGGGACTGATGAGAAAGAAAAAAAAAAAAAAGTCACGGAAAAGCTGAAGCTACACGAAGGAAAGAATCTGCTCATGATCCCGAACTCAAGCTCATCTGTGAACCTCAGTGGACGTAATGTCATGGCTTCATTTTACATGCTAAAGAGGAGACGAAAGGAAGAATCCCACCAAAGCAAATAACTGAAAGAGGCTGCAAAGAAAAACTCCTAAAAAGGCAATGCAAAAGTTTGCAACTGTAAATAAGTCACAGACTTGATGCAAGCAAAAGGATTGGCAACAAAACATGAAATCATATTCACTTCCCTCCATTTGAAGACGATCAGTTCAAACTTTTGCCCGACTAAAAATGCGGCGTTGCAGATACAGATGTAAATACCTGGACATAAAATCTGAAATGTTGATCTAATGTCTTGTATTCATCTTTTCTTGTCAAACCCAAATGTTTTCAGTCGCCATCAAAATACAGAAATTGGCCTCATTGTTCCAGTTCCAGAGTGTACAGACCCTTTGGAAAAAAATATTTATTTCCATAATTCCATTCAAAATGTGAAACTATCATAGATTATAGATTCAGGTCCTATAATTTAAACAATTTCAAGTATTTATTTGTTTATGTTTACATAATTTGGGTTTCCAGCTCATCAAACCCACAAAATCAGGAATTCCAAAAATTTGAATACTTTGAAGAAATCACCATTTCTCAGTTTTTGTAGGAAAAAAAATGAAAGGAATTAGGGTCACATTAAATCAATCAAAATGTGATACTTTCAAAACGATATGTTCATCTTCAATACTTGGTTGGGAAACCCTTTGCTTTAATCACTGCCTTGATGCGCCGTGGCATTGTAACCAGGGAGTTATGGAAGCCCAGATTTTCTTGATGCTTCCTGTCAGTTCTTCTTTGTTTTTGGGTCTGGTGCCCCTCATTTTCCTCTTGATAATACCCCATCGATTCTCAATGGGGTTTAGATCCGACGACTTGGCTGGCCAGTCAAACAGTGTGATGGCATGGGCATCAAACCAGGTTTTGGTGCTTCTGGCGGTAAGGGTAGGGGCCAGGTCCTGCTGAAAGATGTAATCTGCATTTTATGATGATTCTTCATAATGATTCCTTCTGCTGATAATCTACAGATTACACTGCCTGCATTGATCATTGCACCTCAAATCATGACTGATTGTGGACATTTCACACTGGACGTCAAGTGGCTTGGGTTCTGTTTGTTATCCTTTCTTCCTCCAAACCCTTGGACCTTGATTCCTGAATGAAAGGCACACTTTACTTTCATCGGAAATGAGGACCATGGACCACTGGCCAACAGTCCAATCCTTCTTCTCCTTGGCCTTGGCCACTTCTGGGCCTTCTCAGCCTTCTCAGGCTCAGAAGTGGCTTGACCCGAGGAACTCGACAGTTGTAGCCCATCTCCCGGATGCGTCTGTATGTGGTGGTTTTTGAAGCTGTGACTCCCGACTATTTCCACTCTTTCTGGATCTCTGCTAGATTCTTGAATCTTGTCCGCTTGATAATCCGCTGAAGCCCACGGTCCTCTCTTTTGCTGGTGCATCTTCTCCTGCCACATTTTGTCCTTACACTAAACTTTCCATTGATATCCTTGGACACAGCGCTCTGTGAACAGACCCTCCTTAGCTATGATCTTTTGTGGCTTACCCATCCTATGGAGGGTATCAATGATGGTCTTCTGGCCAGTGGTCAAGGCTACAGTCTTCCCCATATTGAACCCAACTGAGACAATTGAACCAAACTAAACAATTTAATGACACCCGGAGAAACCTGTACAGGTGCTTTGAGTTTAGTAGATGATCAGTGTGTGAAACTCACTTGAAAACATTTATGGCCTGTGAAATTTGGGATGATTTCTTTGCACTATTCTAATTTTTTGAATTCATCATTTCATGCGTTTTATGAGCTGGAAACTCGAATGATGTAAAAACAAACAAATAAATACTTCAAATTGCTTAAATTGTGGGCCCTGAATCTATAATCTATGAAAGTTTAACTTTCTGAATGGAATTCTGGAAATAAAGAAACTTTTCCATGATATTCAAATTCTTTTGGAAAGTGTCTATACGTATTACTCCTTCTCTATAAACCCATGTAACACATTTAATATAAATTCACATACAGTTTGACAAATCTCCTTTCAACTCTACATATCCTTGCGTCTGGGTCATTTGTGACTGTGACATTTGGTGCTGGGCAGTTTTTCGGGTGTGCTATTCCAAGTTCTAAATGCAATGTGGGCAGATTCAAAATGGGTTATGACAAACACCGTGGCGAAATAGCCAGCGTTAGTTTGACCCTTCCACTAAGATTTACAATTCCATCACTTCAAACTTCCTTTTACGCTTGGTAGTGCTCACGCAAATTTTTCATGGTGAAAGCGATCGGAGCTAACTAAAGTGCAAAAATAGAGCGGCCTCCGCCACTTTTATACCTGGTGCCAATTGCACCTCAATCTTTGTAGATCACGCGCAATGCGCCCACTAACAGTGCATATAATGTGTGAGAGTGAACACGCAATTTAGCACCTGCTTTTTGGGATCTTAGTAAATCAGGCCCATAGCGTATTATATCGTAATTCAATGCTGTTCTGGCGGCTTTAAACTACGTTGGCCGTTTAAAGGGTTTTTCAAAATGTTCCCGAAAACCTCCTTAACTCATTTCGCGCCTCACGTTTTTTACGTGAGTCACACTTTCATCTGATTCAGATTCGGTTTATTAACAGACGACAGGGCTTTACATGAGTCAAGAAAGGCTGAGCCACAAACCGTACAGCTAATTGAGAGAGATGTCAGTATAGATCTTTCTGTTACTGTACACTTCACACAAAGAAATCCAGGCAACTTTGAACTAGAATGAATGGATTTTACTGTAATTGTTTCACATACTGTATTTATCCATCCATTTTCTACACTGCTTATCCTCACTAGGTTCGCGGGTAGCCGGAACCTATCCCAGCTAACGGCGGGCGGGAGGCGGGGTACACCCTGAACTGGTTGCCAGCCAATCGCAGGACACATTGAAACAAAGAACCGTTCACACTCACATTCGCACCTAAGGACAATTTAGAGTCTTCAGTTAACCTACTGTGCATGTTTTTGGGATGTGGGAGGAAACCGGAGTACCCGGAGAAAACCCACCCAGGCACGGGGAGAACATGCAAACTCCATTCAGGCGAGGCCAGATTTGAACCTGCGCCCTCAGAACTGTGAGGCAGATGTGCTCACCAGTCGTGCACCATACTGTATTTAAAGAACAGCAAATTTCAATTGGAATGCAGAGACTGCTGGAACATAGGAATATATTACCCCCTGACTGCCACAAATCTTTGCATAGGTCATAGCGTAGTTACTGTCATGTAACGTACGACTGCAAATGAAGCACAGCCTTATTTGATTGATTTTAATCGCTGTACTAAAAATAACTAAAATAACTCACCATTCTTCCAGGAATCCCCATACTTCCTTTGTCACCCTGACCAATGCAAATTAAGAAGGAACATGGTTCAATATCAAAATTAGAGTGAACACAGACGTAGACTGTCTCAGAGATAACTTGACATTTGGACTTGCCAACTCATAATCTTTTTTAGGCCTCGTACGGACATTGGGTATTCCAGACCTAAATTAGTAAAAATAGTAATGTTTACATACTTTGTATTAGTACTTTTTGAGTTTGCATTAGTCCCGATGCCATGAAATCATTTCAAAGACTAATCGACATAATTTGCATTAAGGTTGCATTGTCAAGTAGCCATGCTGCATCAATGCTGGTGGTGAAAAGCAGTCAGCACATTCTCAAGAGTGAAAAAAAAAAAAAAATCAGTTCACATTGCATTTACAGTATCATTGCTTAACGAAGGGCTACTATTCCAAACAAAAATAAAAGACTAATTTCAAAGTTCTCAATCTTGCCATACCATTCTTTGTGTACATACTTTCATAACTTTGGTTGAATATTCAGACTGTCACGGTAAATTAAATATTCACAAAATCTTCAGGTCTGGAAAAACAAAATATTTTTCTCAGAATACTTTCACCCATCCATTCACTTTCTATAGTGCAGGCGGGCTACATATAGACAAAAAACAAAACAAAAAACAAAACATTCACACTCATATTCAGTTCTATGGGCAATTTCAAGTCTTTAAGTCAAATAATTAAATGAACCCAGAACCTCTCAAATCCGAGGCAGATGTACTAACTATTACATCGCTGTGCTGCCCTCAGAGCAATTAAAATATAGCATTATAGCATTTTCTTTTATATTATTATTATATATTATATTATTTTATACTTCAAAATGGCACCATGATGCAATTTCTAAATTTTTAGACATAGGAGCTGCTAATTGAGCATATGCAGGAGTCAAAATTTGAATATTTTAACTCTTTGACTCCCATTATAAATCCTATTTTTCCATATACTGTATACCTGATGTGTTATAATGCTTCCCCCGTGACAATGGCATAAATTCAAGCCACGCCCTTTGAACTGAAAGGAAAAATCTTTTGGAGGTGAAACTGTTCTCATAAATCTGCACATCAGAGACACATGAACAATTCGCACTGATGAAAAATTCATGCCCGGCAACATTTGATTTCAACAATGCAATTGAGGTAAGGACTCAGAATTCATTTGTTAACCAGTGTATTTAATGAACCACTGATATTTGTGAGGACACCTATTAATTGATCATTTATGCCGCCTATTGCCCTCCCAATGGCTTCGTGACTCCAGCACACGCACATAAAAAAGAGCCCTTTGAATTTACTTCATTTGAACATTTACATCGGTTGCACATGATTAAAAATGTGTTGAAATGATATAATTTACCCCTCTTCTCCGAAAAAAATTAAATATTTTTACAAAAATGATCATGCGTACAAATCTACGTTGTTATGACTTATTGACATATTCAAGGCTCTAATTACCTCGTGTCACATTTTCCACTTTGATTTTTTTGTATGTATATGAACAGCATATTGACAGTTATGCTCATAACGTAATACTGCTTTTATTGCCCATAGAGGCCATCACAAAAAAAAACAAAAAAACTACAGTATATATATCATATATAACATTTGGAGAGGTTGGGGTTATAACATAAAGCCTGGACCATGTTTTGTCTCAAAATGACTCGTAGAGAACGTCTGTTTGGTGATTATGATGGGGTATTTAAAACATTTGACGAGTCATGTCAGGGAGTCCAGCGTCATCTCCCTCCGGCACTCCAGTATTCGTCACAGAGGACAGCTGCTCACACAAATAGGTGCGACCAAAGATACACAGCGTAGACGCAGCTATGGAATGCTTGTTGGTCATCTATCGTCCGGTAAGTCAGCTGTTGCGCTGCATCATGGGATTTGTGGTTCGTGTGTCATCAGCATGTCACATCACACTATTAAAAAAGATAGTGTGGTGTTTTATGGAATTGGAGGAGGAGGCATTCGGCAGCATGCTTTGCTCTAGTGACAGTTATCATGTTGGCGTGGCGTAATGGTGGTGTTTTTTCTGGTCCCATACAGGTAGAATAACTATGGGTTGATAAGATGATGGTTTGAACCCAAACTCAAATTTTGTTCAAACCATCATGTCATCAACCAGTATTTATGCTAGTTAGCAAAGTTCAAAAGCCAGCATCTGTGATGGTACGGGGCTGTGTTAGTGCCAATGGCATGGGTAAACTTACACATCTGTGAAGGCACCATTAATGCTGAAAGGTACATACAGGTGTTGGAGAAACATATGCTGCCATCCAAGCAACGTCATTTCATGGACGCCCCTGCTTATTTCAGCAAGACAATGCCAAACCACATTCTGCACGTGTTACAAAAGGTGTGGCTTCGTAGTAAAATAGTAGTACCAGACTGGCTTGCCTGCAGTCCAGACCTGTCTCCGATTGAAAAAGTGTGGCGAATTATGAAGCGTAAGATACGACAACGGAGACCCCGGACTGTTGAACAGCTGAAGGTGTACATCAAGCAAGAATGGGAAAGAAATCCACCTACAAAGATTCAACAATTAGCGACCGCAGTTCCCAAACGTTTATTGAATGTTGTTAAAAGAAAAGGTGATGTAACACAGTGCTAAACATGACCCTGTCCCAGCTATAATGGAACATGTTGCAGCCCTAAAAGTCTAAGTTAATGATTACTTGCTAAAAACAATAAAGTTTATCAGTTTGAACATTATTGCATTAGTGTATTCAATGAACACTCGGTCGAACATGATTTTCAAATCATTGTATTCTGTTTTTATTTATGTTTAACACAACGTCCCAACTTCACTGGAATTGGGGTTGTACATAAATGGGAAGCACATACATGTTTGTCAAATAAAAAGTCATTGTCTCTGAGAATAGCAAGGAAACCTTATGTTAACTGTTAATTTATGCTGACTGTGTGTGTGGGCCAATTCCATGAAATCAATCAAATGTTTCCGCACACCGGATGTAGGCTATTTGAATGCCATCCCAGATGTAGCGCTTGGGCCGAGAGTTGCACACAAATGCATGAACGGAATGTTTACAATACAATACTTACTGTACGTTTCTACAGAGGATCTTACATTCATTTAGTCAAGCAATTGCCATGTTACTTGGGATGGTAAACATCCAGAGCACTGTTAAATAAATTCTGAGTTCTTATTTTGAATACCAATCAAATATGAACTTCATTATATCACATCTTGGTCCACAGTGCAAGGAAGGTTAGGGACCACTGGTCTTTTAGAAACCCTTTCAAAAGGTGCAGATTTAATCAATAACATTGGGAAAAACATGAGACTGCCCAAAAAAAAAAAAGATCCACAGAGAATTACTCTACGAATTGTTTAATATGGCTTTGTGATACAAATGACCTTAGTAAATTTTCAAGAAATGTACCCGGGAAAAGGCACTGTCAGCAGACCACGCTAAAAAGCAAGGAAATATAAGTTATCAAATATCCTTAGTGACTAGCATTTTATTTTTTAATCACAATCAGCGTTTTTTAATCACAACCTAACTCAGGATGCAATATTACATATATCGAGCCCATAACAACAATGCCATCAAATGCAAAAAGAAGAAGATGGAGGGAGTGGTCTGTTATGATTAGTTGCTCTATAAATAAACTTGGTTTGTCACATACGCTCATGGCAGCTCATTGTGCTCAGACTTTGTGGAGTCGTGGAATTCACCACCGCTGGGCCACACACGTACGTGTATACGAGTGTGTCCGTGTGTGTTCATCCATCCGTTTTCCGTACCGCTTATGCTCACTAGGGTCGCGGGCGTGCTGGCTGGCGCCTAGCTCAGCTGACTGGGTGAGTGGCAGGGTACGCCATGAACTGGTTGCCAGCCAATCGCAGGGCACATCTAGACAAAACAACCATTCGCACTCACGTGGTCAATTTGGAGACTTCGATCAACCTAGCACGCATGTTTTTGGGGATGTGGGAGGAAACCGGAGTACCCGGAGAACACCCATGCAGGCACGAGGAGAACATGCAAACTCCACACAGGCGGGGGCCCCGGATTTGTCTGTGTCTGAATATGAACAAAGGATTTGGAACCTTTTCATAGGCTCGGGCAGGACTTTATGTGATTAAAAAAAAAACAAAAAACAAAAACATTCCAAAATAGCCAAGTTCTGGTTTTCTGGTTTTCAAATCCCAAACCTCCACGTAAAAAAAAAAAAAAAAAAAAAAAACATGCTTATACTTATTTAGTCCACATCTGATTTCATTTCCTTCCAACTGACGTGTAATCGATAATTTTTCCATGAAGGAATCTCATCCTCACTTAAATTACTGAGGAGTCACTGGAACTGGTAACCTCAGAAAAAAAAAAAAAAAAAAAAAAAAAAGATTGCAATGATAAAAATGGGAAAACAAGCATGCGTTTTTTCGTTTGCTCTCGTATTGTTTGGACACTTCATCATTTGCCTCAGTGGAAAAGTCAAAAATTGTGCTCAGTCGTGCACAGAGGTGTCGTTTTGTGTGGAATCTGCTAACGTGTGTATTATCTATTATTTTCATGCCCGGTACTACGCAGTACAGCCTTCTGCATGTGACGTTTAGGATCTGAATTAGTGTTAGTAATGAATTACTTGGTACTTTGGTAAGTTATTTAAATGCGTCACATTTTCTCATCTGTCACTCCTCGAGCCTGAGTAGTTTAAACAGGTTTAAACGTGTCTTTTGGCTGTGGGAACAAAAGTACTTCTAGATTTCACTCCGTGCCTCTTCTTCTGTGGCCATTTCTTTTTTGTGTGTCTGTGTGTGTGTGTGTGCACGCGTCTTTCTCTCCGTGTCACGCACATGTCGAAAAGGCACCGAGTGCCGTACCGACTCGCAGACTGCTGCCCCGCAAGCTGGCTCGGTCTGTGTCACTCTTCAAGTACCAGTACTGAAAACACGTGGCGGGTATTGGGTCCTGTCCGATCCTTCATATGCGCAAGCATTCTTCCGCATTTGGCAACACGGGTAAAAGAACTTCCCTCCTTGCTTGAGAGAATGGGGAAGATGGGACAAAGCACCTGTTGGAACCTTAAACATCTACAATGTCTTCTGTAGATGGTGACACAAGATGTCACCACAGAGCCACCAAAGATGACAATCGATGTTGTTTCGCCTTTGCTAACATGTATCATGTCATATTTATAGAACTATATGACATACGTGCATTTCACATTTGTCCGTAGACACCAGCCATGAAGAAAACAAAATTGGAGCTGTTTTGGGTTCAAACAATCACTCCGCATGGCAAACACAGGAAGTCAACCATCTTCCGCCATCTTCTGCGTTGGTCGTGTAATATTCTACACATAGCGGCTTAACAACTGTCGGTGGTGTTTTCGGTACGTTGCTGGCAAGCTAGTGTGTTTTCTTCCTCCTAAATGAAACTGGAATGTGATTGGGACGTACATGGTTGTCATTTGACAGCATTTACGTACACTTATGAAGTTACCTCATCGCACTTTATATGTGGAGCAGCACACATTAACAGACATTTCCACAAGAAAACCCAGTAACCAGTCTGCGCGACAACCAAAACACAGCATTTACTGTTGAGTGCCCATTCTCGCTGCCTCTATTATTAATTCCTTCCTTTTCCGTAACCGCTTCTGCTCATTAGGGTCACGGTTGTCCGCGTCTATATGTGCCCTGCGATCGGCTGGCAGTTTCAGGGTGTAAGTCCGCTTTTCAGCTGGGATAGGCTCCAGCGAGCCCCGCGGCCCGAGCCAGGATAAGCGGTGTTGGAAATGGAGGGATGAATGGAATTAACCGGTTAATGACAATTGAGTGGGGCAATAGCTTGACAAATTCTAATTCGAGGCTAAAGCGCAGTATTATGTTATTTATATATTTAAGAGTGAATTGGATTCAACCCATATCAACACACACCCCACCACTGCCGCTATCTGGACGTCAAATGTTCTTTATTTTCTCACGTTTATGATGTATTGCTAGTTCCTCCGTACTGCCAAAAGTACCCATCGTTTGAAATGCTTTATTTTTTAAGATGCAAAATGAAACATTGCTCTGTGACTCATGTTGTCTTGTTAACAAGGATACCCGAACACCGATTGGTCAAATCAATATGATGCAGCGCGCCGAAAAACACCCATTGCACTTAGCGGTAGAGCTGGAATTTGGCGCACATTTGTAAAAAAGAATAAATTGCTGCTTGACACAAGCAAAATTGACGTGACAGACAATACACAATAGAATGGCATGACAATAATGTATTTTAATTTAGCGTTCATCGCGTTTTCAAAAAGAGCTCTTTATATTTATGCCGCATGGTATTTGTGCACAACAGCGTCGACGTCCCTCTTTTAGATTCACTTCATAAGAATAGAAACTATCTGAGTATTTTCCAGATTCAAATTCATTTATGTAATTCCAGGTAACTGTTTTCCCACAGAGGATAACTTAAATAAGTCATATAAGTTTCTATTTTGCAGGTCCAGATGGAGCACTTTCTTTTTTTCCAATGCAAAAGCGTGTAAGCGCAGGTCGCCATATCTATTTTTCGAAAAATAGAATCTACAGCTACTGAGCAGAGAGTGACTGAAGAGATCAGCACTGAAGTGATTGCTACCCACTCATGCAAATGTAAATACACACAAAGACAAATGTTAAAAAAAAAAAAAAAAAAAAAAAAGACAAGTTACCGGAAAGCCTGCTCGTCCAGGAGGACCCTGAAAATGATGGTAGGTACAAAAAAAGGAGGAGTGAATCATACAGATGAAGTAAACATTCTGAAGAATATCCAGACCAAAATAACTACGATAGAGGACTGCATAATATTAAAATGACCATCCAAAATATTCTGGCTCAGATTGACATGCAGTCCAGTATTTTGTTCTTATAAAATCTGATTCAAGAACAGTACACTTTGCTTCACTACAAAGAAGAATCACGCAGGGTTTTTTTTTGATGAAAGCATGCACCATTTTTCTTTATGCCCTCATGCCCCCCCCCGTCCCCGTCCCCCCCCCCCCCCCCCCCCACCCACCCGCGCAACGAGCCCTTGACTCATCTAAACTCACTGACGCCAGGTCACTTGAATATATTCTTAATGTGGCTCCATCCCACGTCAGCAAAGTAGCTCCCATTGGAAACAACAAAAAAAGGAAGCTGCAATACAATTGCTTTCGATGGTTTCCACGTTGTGAGCGGACAAGTGGCTATTCTTTGCCGGCGGAACACAAATCAAGGCTTTCTGTGCAAACAGGTCTTAAGGGGAGGATGTAAGGCTAATTGGAGGGAAGTCAAAACAGGAACTCTTGACAATTGCCAACAAGCTACGAAGGCAATGATGGTTCGCTGAGGAAAGTGATACACGCCAGTGCTTTTTTTCAACATGTATTGTAGAGGACAATTATTCCATATACCATAATGAGCTTTGTCCATACTTGTTTGTCTCTACTGTGTGTCTGTAAATAAAGTTGTCTGCCACAACATAGCTCAAGCATATTTTTCTGTTTGCCAGAACTTGGTTCTTTTTTTCCCCTCCGCCTTCTTCCCTTCGACTGCATTTGCAGTTGCGTGAACGGCCGTATCGTAACCTTCTATTGAAACTTCAGAAGGTCATTTAAGTGTGAATAAAGATGTATCTCATCTATGTCTACTAAGATCTTAAAACCTCACCTTACATTCTGTTTCTTCCTTGGTCACATAATCGAAACATAATATGCCTAAAATAAAGAACAGCTGTTTGAAAAGGGATTCGACTGACGCAAAGCTCATCGATACTGAACCCTTGACTTTGATTGTTTACTAATCGCTAGACATTTGAACTGCTACACATGGCATTTACACTCGACGGTAGCAAGTAGCTAAGCAAAATGTGTTGAATCCCGCGTCTTATGAAGCACTAATCAATTCACACGTCAGTCACATCAAGAACAAAGTCTCGCGCGTCTGTGTTCAGGCCTCATCAGTTCAGGACGCACAAGCCTGAGTTGGCGTGGAAACACTTAACTTTTTATACCCTATACGGATCCTTCCTTCCTCAGAGCCACAGCCAAAGACAGACCAAACGCCAGATAAATGTCATCATATTTACTATTTTAGCTGGTTCTGGGTTTACATGACATGATGCATGATTTGAATTACTTGTACATAAATAAATGGGTCTTTGGAGGGCCTTGGCCACTCATCAACTTCACGAACCATTGAGGCAAATTTACATAATTTTTTTCTCTGGCCATGACATGACCAGTTAAGTTGGGCGAAGATCGAGATATCGATTATGCTATGGGCGACCTACATGGTCTGCAAACATGTTCAAATTAAAAAAGGTAAGCAGAGCTGCATTGGCTTTTGTTGGATGCACAGATAAAAGTAAACTAAGCTTGGGGCTTTCCTAGACTCTGGGCGCAACCCAACATGCAGCCCCCATGGCATATTTAATGATACCCCCCTGTATAAATATATTATTCAAATTATTTTGCATCCCCCCACCACCCCGAGGAGTCACTTGAATCACTTGTCCCTTGCAATGCTTTTGTAATACAGATTTGTTTCAATTCAAAATTGTTTACAACTGCAATATTGTTTTTCCTCCCGCCCCATACCTATCATCAAATAGAACAAAAGAAAAGTACAGTGGCACCTCAACATACAAGTGACCTGACTCACTAGTTTTTTGGACTAGCGGCCCTCGCTTAGATGATTTATTTTTTTTTTTGTCTTGAGTTGCGAACAAAAACTTGCGTTACGATTGCGGCAGGTAACAATCACAACAAGCAGCCGTTTGGCAACAATGGTGAACAATTCCTCGAAAAAAAAAATGCCACGTGCTTGCTTCGAACTGTTTACTGCCTGAAGTTTATCGGAAGACTATATATCAAACAAAGAGAATTACATATTGTGTATTTAACCAAACCACGTATAATTGTCTCATGAAAATCTAGCTAAATGCAAACACATATTCCAAAACGCCATAGACTGACTAACAAAACTAGCATCGATGTTGCAGGGTTATTACCCTTTAAGCAACGGCTATTTGAACACAAACAGCGCACCGATGTAGACAGTATAACAATACTCACTGGCACATATTCTTTATCCACTATAAAAAAAAGCAACAACTAATATTACTGCAGTTTACTGAGCAGTTGTGACCGTCTTCTTCGCGTATATATACATAAATATATATGACCCGGTGGTCAAGGTGCCCACACCAGAAGGAGTCGCACAATGTATTAAAGCATGAAATCATGATGCGCAAACAGTTTGATTCTTTACATTTTCTTTAAGTATGTTATAAAGTACAATACTGTAGATTGCTAGTTATTAAAATAAACAATATTACAAATGTTTTTGTTGGTCTTTCATGGGGGTCTGGAATGGATTCAATGGCATTGCGCTTCATTTCAATGTTAAAATATTATTTGAAATAGAGATAGTGTTATGAGCATGAGGTCATGGAACAAACTAAACTCGTAGGTCATGGCATCACTGTATATTTTTTTTAAATAATTTTGTTCTTGATCTATGTAAACACAATCACTGACTCTGGTGGAAAACATTATCGCTTTCTGCACATCAAAAAAAAAGATTGTTTATCTTCCTCACTGGGCAACAGCTGCCTCCATAACGATCAAAGAAGATTTAAAAAAAAAAAAAAAAAAAAAAAAGGTCAATGGCAATGAGACAATGTACATGATAAATATTTATAACAAGCTTATGATAATAGCAGTTTGAGAAGCCACTTCACCCATTTCGCACCCAGCCAAAACGGAGAGATATTCAGTTACTTTACCCCACATGGATCACACAAGGTGTCTTGTCTACTTACTGGAGGTCCTGCAAAAAAGAGAGAAACAGAGAGAAAGCAGCATTTAGAATTTGGGTCAGC
Source organism: Phycodurus eques (assembly GCF_024500275.1). Classification (NCBI taxonomy): domain Eukaryota; kingdom Metazoa; phylum Chordata; class Actinopteri; order Syngnathiformes; family Syngnathidae; genus Phycodurus; species Phycodurus eques. Next base: position 27,520,681 of record NC_084535.1, read on the forward strand.
TAATGATACATTTAGTCAGAGAAAAGAGATCTTTTTATTTATTTTTTTCCTGTTTTTGGTTTAGCCAAAGTAATGACGATTCTCAGTCAGGTTTCAGTCACTGAAGTGAAGCGTAAATCACAAAAGTTTGCCATCGTGAGTATGAAATGAATGCAGCAAACATGTACGGTATGCTTCTGACTAACTTTGTCATCATCACATGAGAATAAATTGTGACGCAAGTAATCTATCTTTCGCCCATATTCATCTAAGGGTCCACTCAGACTAGCCATTTCCATAGGGATCAGCATAATACTTGATTTATTTCTCTTGACTGTTAATTCATTACATACTGAGAAATTGATGCCGTTTGTTTTCTGGGGTATGAATGCACTCATTTTGGACTGGATTCCTGAAGAAGGTTTGTGGGAGAAAGAAAAAAACTGTGTGAGATGTCAAGTTAACCGAGAGTCATCAACAGCTAGAGCAAAGGTTGGAAGACTTTTTCACATCCAATTTTGTGCACTGTGCACATACAGTCTATCGTGAAAGTCACTGCTTTGTCCAAAGCTAGACAGGTCATCTTAATTTTGGGGAAGATTAAGAAGACAAAGGCAGAGCACGGAACAATGTGGTGGAAGCTGAGAAAGGAAGAGTGTTGTGCGGCTATTCGAGAAGAGGTGAGACAGGCTCTCGGTGGACTGGACGAGCTTCCAGAAGACTGGACCACTACAGCCAAGGTGATCAGAGAGACGGGCAAGTAACTGGTGTGATTGAACATTATTTCGGGATGGTGTTGTGTCGACATTTGTGACAACAGTATATGAGGACAACATAAGGTGGGATACCAACATGAACGATGCAAGAACAGCTGTTGCAGGTCGTGCCTCCGTCATTTAGCTAGTTAGATACAGGAGTTGGATCTGACCAATGTGGAGCTTGTTATTGATAAATAAGACTTCTAAGATTTCTAAGACGCGACTGTTACTGTATTGTTGATCACTTGTGAGCTGAGTTCAATAAAGTCTGTGCAGTGTGCGCGCGTGACAGACACCATCTCAGTCAAATCTCTCTCCTCGATAGATTTCCGAAATGTATGAGTCAAGGGTATTGGTAACTGCAGCGATGCTACTACATCGGGAGCAAATACAATGACATTTGACAATTTTCAATTTTGGTACAGATCTTTAGCGCGAATCATAAAGTTTGTTGCAAATGATTTGCGTTCACGGACCACATGAAATGATGTGCTTGGCCAAATATGGCAACCGGCATCCCCGTAACGCATTGTGTTCAACGTCAGCGGCTCTGCCGAATGGTTGAGGAACTGCTGTTGCAACCTTCGGCATTGCGCCGATGTTGCACTTTTTAAGCTGTGTGGGGAGATATTTCAGCTCCAGTTCGGAGTGGGGAGGGTTGTTCAGTCAATCCTAAAGTTAATAGATGAACAAAAGTTAAGCTGCAGCTCTCTCTGAATGCAAGACAGGTAAAAACAAACATCAACGCAAGATTCCTGCTACATTCTGGGCCTGCCTTCACATCCTGTTGGCTGGAGCTGTTCACTCAGGAGACTAAACTAAGAGAATCTTGATCCAAAGGCACGTTGGGAGGCCTAAGTCAACATGGTTCAAATATAGAACACAACGTGGCGCCTGATGAATAGCTTTGTGTGCAACAAGCAGTGGGCACAACATGAAACAAAATGCAAAGCCATAAACACACAACACTGGAGGATGTTGTTTGCCTGCACTCATATCATGAATGCTAAGTTTGCCCTCTCCTAGGATTAATGCTGTCTAACTATTGCTGACACCTGTTGTTTCCACTGATGTAAGGGCACCACTTGGATGTGTCCGGAAATGGAAACCAAATCTTGCACGCCAGCATCCAAAATCTTGCCTCCTTTGTGCTGTCATTACAGGCAGCTCTTAATTAAACACGGGTTATTGCTCGCATTTTCAAGTGAATACGAAGGATTTTCATTTAAACAGCAGTCAAGGTTGCATGATTGAAAGATGAAACCGTGTGAAAATTTCATGTCACGATGATTGAAACGTGTTTATCAGTTACGGTGCTGTGGGAAAAAAAATGAAAAACAAAATCCACCACAGATACTGCACATGCACCAAATGCATCGCAACATGTGTTGTTTGGAAAACAAGAAATGTAAAAGCAATCAAATGTACGCAACACCCGGAGTGAATTTTCATGCATTCATCACAACTCAAAATGTACTTAAAATGACTAAGGTGACAGTGATATATTGAATAGTGGTAGTCCAATATCGGGGCTAAAATCCTGTCGTCTGATCTAGGCATTAAGTGTGGCATTGTTATGAATCCCACTAACCGTAACCCACCCAAATCCTAACCCTTAACCCATCCTAAACCGCCTTAACCTCAACCCTAGCCTTAAATTTTACCCTAACAAATGGTCTTTCTTTTTTTTTTGTACAAATGTGATACATATTTGGAATGATCATATTGTTACATCTACATAGCCTGGTCATGTTGCGGTGGGGCATATTCTGGGCATGATGCCCCCGTCTATACTGCGATAACCAGAGTTTGGTAGAGTAGCCAAATATTGTACTCAAGTAAGAGCGAAGTTACTTTAGAATGATATGACTCAAGTAAAAAAAAAAAAAAAAAAAAAAAAAAGTCGTCTTCCAAATAATTACTTGAGTAAGAGTAATAAAGTACTCAGTGAAAAAACTAAAGTACTGAGTAACTAGTGAGTAACCTCTGATGAATTTTTAAATAAGAACATGAATGTCAAATAAAAAAAATAACCCAAAATATGAACATGTAAATTCAGATATTGCTGAACAATGTCACTTAATCTGAAACATCATAAATAAAATGTATGAAATCAAATCTTTGTAAAATAGCAAATTAAGGCAAATTCAGCTACAAGAAATTGTCTTAGAGGATACTATATTGTTTCTGCTTGTGAAACAGCACAATACTGTCAGATTAAAAAAACAGGAGCAAGGCTACAGTGGATATCAAAAGTATACACACCCCTCTTCCAATGCCAGGTTTTTGGTCATTTTAAAACTTTTTCCCCCATTAATGTGTCCTAGAATTGTTACAACACAACTAATTTATTTTTTAACCTTTTGGAGGAGAGAAGGTGAAAATAAACAACTGAAATAATAATTTTTTTTTTTTGGATTGACTTGGACTTGATATTTAACTTGTCACCATCGCAAAAGAGATGTTCTGTTTTAACTGGTCTTTTACCTATTTAAATAAACTTTAAATAAAATAAATAAACATAAATCTGGAATGAGGCTGTGGTCGGAAGTAACAGATCACATTCAAACTCATGTTCAATCAGAGTCCACACCCACCTGCCACCATTTCAATTCTTAAGTGGAAAAACAACAACACATGCATAGGGCCTTACAGAAACATCATTTGCTTTATCCACTAAAATGACATATTGATGGTGTGTGTGAAAAAGAGAGCGAGATAGAGAAAGGAAGAGAGACAGCGAGTACACCAGAAGAGGTGTGTTTTACCCAAAAATAGGGCCATTGTTGCCAAATGCAGAGGCAAAACAACAGCAAAAACATCAGCAATTTACTCCAAGGTGTTTTCTCAAGTTAGAAGTGGGCTGAAACAACCAAGTTTGGGCAATGACAAAACTACGCTGCATGTTACGGCTGTTGATTTTCGTAGTCTTTAATGTAAGCACGAGTCGCGCGCGGCTGTCACGACTCAGTTTGATTGGCCCGCGAAGCCGAATAGAAGACTTTGTGTGTGGACATGTGACCTTGTGTTCGATTGGTGAAATTGAGTCAAACATCACCGTGGTAATCACTGTGGACTGGAGCTATGGCGCCCAATGCCGGAGTCGAAAACCAAAGTCTAAAAATAGACTGTACGCAATTATTGATCAATGAAAGTAGCGAGCGATGTAGACTATTGTAACGGACCGAAAGTACCATTTCTTCTTAACATAACATTTATCGGTAAACTGTTTCATCACTACTACTAAAATAAACACATCGCAGTGTTTCTCAAGATTACAAATCCTTGTTACTGATTTTTTTTCCCCCAACACGGTTCAGACCACAAAGCTCATTGCTGCTAAATGTAAAATTCTCAGTCGATGCCTTCAAAGATGACATTGTAACTTTGCCAGAAAAGGCACTATTAGTCTGACTAAGTCATTATTCTCTAAAATCATTCGCACGAGGAGGAAAGGCATTGATAAAAAAAAAAAAAACAGCTCCATTTTAGCCTGGACAGAGCTTCCTTATATGATCCATGGTAATGAGTGGGACCTTGAACTGCAAATTCTCTCATGGTAGTCTCCATGCGCTTTGTCGCATTGTTATCAGTGCTGTCAAATTTCTCTGTTAATCTCCTTCAAACTTTAAGGAATATTATCCAACGTTTAAGGAAGAGACCTGTTCGTTGGCAAATGATTCTTGAGACAAGATATATAAAAGAGCATCTGCATCTGATTTCAGTTTTACTATACACCTGCCAAATGAGCATTCCACATTATTAAGCAGAAGTCCAACCCATAATATAGCAAAAGAAAACCAATCAAATACTAAAGAACCTGTCCCTAAACGTCTGTTAAGTCTTAGCTATTGCTTTGGTGTTACATAATTTATATCTATGTTCACCCCACACCCCCCAATTCCCCTCCACCTGACCCCCAACTCCATTGTATAACTTTAGTTCTCATACAGCAACGACTTCCTCAGAGGTCGGAAAACCAATAGTCTTAACCATGATTAAATAATTTGGCCAAACCGTAAGTGTCACAGGATGCTGAGGTACATTTTCCTGACTCACTAATTCACCTAACCACTACAAATACCAAGTCAGCGCTTTTTTGCAAGGCCTTTGAGCCTGTAGCCCGGGCTACTCTTTAATTGACTTAATGGTTGGGTTGCATTCATCCACATTGAGTTTGTCAGGTTTTTCTTTTATACGTTGTGAACTGTCTCGGAGGGATTAGCAGAACACAAAAAGGTCTTTTGCTTTATAGGTACAGAACTCAGTGACCGAAAACTATCAGAGGTTAGGGTTACATAGAGAGAAGAAAAAAGGAAAACATATAAGTGTCAGAGTAAGAGTGAGAGTCTAAAAGACAAAGAGAGGAACGACAGTATATGGAAATCCTCACGGTGGGGAACAACCCAAAAAAAAAAAGATTAAAAGGCTGTCACAACAACAGACCCAATGGAAAATACTTCTTCTTGGCTTCTTTGGCTAGGATGCACCCACCTCCCACACTGTAATCCAAGAGGGGCCCCTGCACTGTTAAATAACCTTCAAAAGTCTTCTATGCCGAAAAGCTGTATGTCATCCAGATTGAACTTCCTTTGCGCGATGTCATCAACAAAAGGAAGTAGCAGAATTATGGGAAGTCAATGAGAGAGCTGTGGAAACAGAGAGACAGCATTTGCAATTCATCTGCTCCAGCTTGTAAAATCATCAAGATTGACTCCAACGTATCCGGTGGGTTTTGGAACAATTCCTCTGAAATTGTGGGTGGGGTGGTGGATGTCTGAGGCGGGAGTTGAAAGTGAGCGCTTGACGGGAGGATGCAGCAACCGAAGATCCGCCAAATGCATTTCAGGCCTTTTCAGGGACAAACGGCCATTAAATTGTTCTATCCTGCCCCTTCCCGAGCGTGCTTTAAACCGTATATTCACACCCAAGTCGAGGTTTACTGTAAAACCAATCACGCAACACAAATAATTAGACACACCTTATATTTAAATACGACACGTAGTTTTGGAAACTTGGGCAGCTTTTACTCAATGCACAACCCCTTTGACGGGATAGCAAAAATGAGTATTAGCCGTTACAGGAGGGATTTGCCTTCAAATAACAAATATTCACACACAAATGCTGTAGTAACACATACGGGCAATACTCACAGACAGAATCTTCTGTGAAAAATGACTTGCTTGTTGGACTCTTTTTATCTTCAGGTGTGTATCTCCATGCATGCACCTCACTGCCCCAAGAAGAGCAGCAACAGTATTTTTATTGATTTTTTTTATTTTTTTTTTTATTACAATTATTCAAGTGTATCGTTATTTTACTGGTTCCTAATTTATTTTCTGGTTGTTCTTTTCAGTTTTATTTCAAGTTCGGTTTTTGTAGATGAATAAAGACAAAGTTTTGAAATCAACGAATAACTGTGTTTATTCGTCATGATTGAAAAGCGGTACAGAAAATGGATTTTCATATCAATCAAACTAATCATGATTCTTATTTTTTCCATAATCGGCCCTAGTACAAAAGTAAATAACAATAACATGCTTCAGGTTTTATGAAGTAAATGGGCTAACTTAAAATAGTAATAATTTTATGAAGTCTGTGATTATCAATGATGATCAGACTAATAAGGTCGATTCTTAAAACAATAATGCGATGCAAAGTGTTGTTTGGTTACTATGCCACTTTCCAATCCTACAAATGCCCTCTTATTGGTAAGCCACGCTCATTGGGGCTATTTGAAATGCAAACTCCTTTTTTAAAGCACCGTGCTGTACATTTACACAAACACTGTACATTTAGAAACGTGACTCACTACTCAGAATGAAATATAAAGCATAATGGAAGAAAGACGGCACCATCTACTGGATCTTTAAAAGAACCTCCCTCCCAACACCATTGTTAAAGTGACGCTCTAAAATGGTTTGCATGACTGATACTGGCGCACGTTGATGTTGGCAATATGCATTTTCAGTGAGCCAACACAAATGTATTTTGCCATTAATTTATCTAAGACAGGACAAGAGTGCTCTATGATATTAAACATTTACAATCCAAGCCCTTGCGCTGATCAATCAACAGTGGCGTGAGCTCACGATAACATCCGAGTCAGACACCGAAAGCAATAAATGGCCGTGCATGTGGCAGTTCCAAAGGGGGCTCGATCCAGGCCCCACTCGCTTCCTGTCAGCCACGCTTTAGCAGCAGACTGAGCGTCACGGCAGGAAAGACCTACCTCTGTTTGAACCCCCAGCCCGGCGCACTTATTTCGCCATGACAAATGGCATCCCCGCCAAGGTTAAAACAACAAATGCACCAAGATGAACCCACACTGTATGTTTTTGTATGGGTTAAAACAACAGCATTTGGATTGTGCTGGTGGCACAGCTGCCCTTACGCCACCTTTTGTTCATGATGTGTGCATGGAAGTTTCCATGCTTTTGACAATCCACTTTATCTAAGCAGTTGTTGTTGGTTCCAGAACTTGATGAATAAGTTATTGAATAAGCCTTGGGGCCTGATTTACTGAGATCCCAAAAAGCGGGCGCTAAACTGCATTTTCACTCCAACAGATTGCGTGCACCGTTGGCAACATCTGTAAAAATTGGTGCAGACTACTGTATTTAAAACAGGACTCTTTCACTTGGTGTGGGGTCACGCGCTTACTGCGACAAATAACTCATGAATATGCAAATCGCTTGTGTATCCCCTCACTTATACTCTCGTCCTGTAGACCTTTATAATTCCCATAATTAATGCCACCATACTTCAGTTGTACAGTCGGGTTCACGAACCTTGTCCTGCATGCTTCTTCTCCTGTCCCTGTCCTGTTCTATCTTGTCCTGTGCTTCCCTCACAGGGTGTAGCACTACAGCCCCATGCAACACTCATATTTAATGTTTCATTGTTGTAGATAATGTCATGATTTACATCTCTCATCCTGTTTACAATTGGTGCTTTGTCTTTTGTCTTCGTTTCTCTCTCCCTTCTAGAAACTTTGTTCTGGTCGACTGATCAAGTCTGATTCTCAATAAACCTCAATTATAATACCACAGCGGAAGCTTAAAAACTCCACTGTGACACAGTAAAACTGTTCCGGCATGAAAGGGATACATATTTTCCATAGACAAACATAGCACTTTATTGTAAAATACTGTATAAATAATAAAAATTGATAGAAACAATAAAAGATTGTAAAGAAACTGGTTTTATAAAGTGTAATTACGCCTACAGTCACAGGGGCCGCAGAATCATCTTAAGTGTGTCAGTAACACACAAGGAATTTCGTTTTTTTTTTTTTGCGGGAGGTGGTGGTGGAATTTGGATAATTCTGACGAAACAAAGGATCCTAGTAGCTTGTATATGCTTGTATTGACAACCTGTACAAGCAAATATGCACATGGACTGTTTGGTCAAAATGTACAAAAACAAATCAAGACACCAGTTAAAACTATACCTCGGTCTTTTGCCACTTTCCTGAGTCATTTGAAGGTCATGTGGTTGTAACGCCAAAAAAAGGTGCCAGGCAACAGTGGCGAATGAGGTACATGTTGGCTGTCTTGTGATGTGCCTCGAGGACAAGAAAGTCTGGTACCCTGGTGGACTTCACACGTGAGCCCTCTGCTAAGTTTAAGAACGGGGTGTTGTGAAGCTTTGAAGTGACACTTCAGGTTTTTATTGCATTAGCAGTGAGGAGAATAAGTCTGGCACACTACGCACTCTGCAAGGTATTAAAACAGAAGCTCAGACAGAGCGAGGTGGAGCCATTGCTACAATAAATGGAAGTCAAGCCAACACTTATACCATCTGTTGTAGAGGTTTGGTACAGTATTTGTCCAAGTTCACACCCCACCAACAACACACTACTGTATGTCCTTCATGTAAAAAGTGGTTCTTGACTGTCATCAAAAAATAAAATCATTTAACATGTGGGATGAAAAGAGATCTTTTTGAATGAAAGATCAGAAAAAGCTGATACATCTGAAAAGATCTGATCTGAAAGATCTGAAAGCCTTCCAGGCCTTTAGATCTTTTTTGTTAACTGGAAGGAGACTTGAGGAGCCACCTCTTCATCGAATGGGTATTGAGTCACAACCACTGTCCACCAAAGTGCTTGAAGTCTTTCTATGGCTCCAAGAAATTGAAAGATGAATGATGATGATTCTGATTAAGGATAAGTTCAACGAACGAATCGTTCTTCAGTTCTTCAGTACACCAGTACATTCAGTTCACTGAAGTCCCTCCCCACCTGCACGGCGCTGCCTGACGCTGGCTGCTCATTGGTCATTCGCTAAAGTGAGCGACAACGCTGGCAAATTGCAAATCACATGGCAGTACGTTCCCACCTGCACGCTGGCTGCTCATTGGTCATTCACATTCATTAGATTCAGAAGTGAGTGACAAAACACTTCAGCAGTTCCATTTCTGCTCCCAGCAGACTCTCTCACCTCACGGTGGCGGGCGGCGGCCAAGCTAAAAGAACAAATCATTTCATAAACTGATTCAGTTCCTTTTGTTCAATAAAGAGATTTGTTCTTCTGATCGAAACGTTCACGAACAAAACAACACTACCATATATATATTCCACATATTACGGCAGATCTGATCTGTGTTTCTCGAGACTTCATTTTTATTAGTTTTAGTTTGTCCCATGTTTGGTCATGTTCGTCTTGTCTGGTCCTTTGGTTAGCTCCACCTGTACTTGTCAGCCTCTCTACCTTGTGTCAACCAATCAGCTCCCTCCAGCCACTCTTGTCTTATTTCCTCGTTCTCTTGTCAGTTTGCTTGTATTTATTTCCCTGCTGTCTGTCAGTCCTTGTCAAGCCATTGTTGTTTCTGCAAGCTATGTTTCTAGTTTTGTCATGTTTCATGTCGTGGTGGTGTTTTCTTTCCTTGTATTTCTTTGTTACATTGAAACTGCGCTTTTTGGCGACTTTGTTAATGTAGTTATTTACTTTTCAACACATTCTTGTTTGGCTTTTGGTTTTGGCAATAAATGTACTTGGTCACATTCATCTTTTCTTCGATTGCAACCGGTCGTCCTGTCCCTGCAGCTTAAAAACACCCCCACACACGGACTACACCCTGAACTGGTCGCCAGTCAGTCAAGGCGCACATTCGCACTCGCCTTCACACCGTTTCAAAATGTGGATTTCTGTACATTGCAGACGAAAAAAGAACAGGAAACCCAGTGTGTGGTATGTAGTAAAGTCTTGGCCTTCATGCAATTTTTGTATTCTACAGTTTTGTACATGCAGTTGTCCTGTTCCTCCTCCGTTTGTGTTCACGGCACAGCTATGAGACATTCATATTTAGTTTAGTTTATTTTATGCAGACTTTACACTTCATTTTATTTTATTGACTTCTATTTGTTATTGTATTGAGTTGTCACGTTCCTTCTATAAGGCAAATGTATAATTGTATTTGTGTGCATTTTATTATTATCCATTTTCTGTGCCGCTTATCCTCACGGGCGTGCTGAGCCTATCGCAGCTATCTTCGGGCGAGACGCGGGGTACAACTTGAACTGCTCGCCAGCCAATCGGAGGGCACATCTAAACAAGCAACCATCCGCACTCACATTCACACCTACGGGCAATTTACAATCTTCAATTAACCTGCCATGCGTGTTTTGGGGATGTGGGAGGAAACCGGAGGACCCGGAGAAAACCCACACAGGCACGGGGTGAACATGGAAACTCCACACAGGCGAGGCCGGATTTGAACTCCAGAAGCATTTGGCATTTTTTATTTCTTTGTAAACCACCATAACCACGAGAGCGAAGGCAAATCTAAATTATACGGCACTATGAGAGCTGTAAGGTTACCCCCGTAACCGCTTTATGCCAATTGGTTACCAACAACCTGCAGCATCCTTGTTTGATTTGACATAACTAAACATAATCACCACCGGGTTATAGAAGAGCGCGGACTGAAGACCAAAGATTGAATTACGCCGAGCATGTGTAAAATGGGACCGTGGGGAGAAGTGAATATAAATGTCAAGAACAAATTCGATAAAGCTGTGCACTTAAACATCTGACTGTTTGAAACGGATTATTCGTTAAAGTTTTGAGGATTGCACCAGAGTTTCAGAAAGCTAAACGTGACACAGAGTGGGCAGCATCACCTTTATCGCGGAGAAAATAAAATTTGGATTCTATACCCAAATAACAATGAAGATCAAATGTGCCGACTGCAACCAATGACGTATGAACCACACAGGAGAAAAAGTGAGGGAAATGATTTGAAAGGGTTGACTTACTGTAAAAGCACAAAACTGAATCAATAATAATGCAAAAAAATCCAGCAAATTAATTCAGCAAATAATAATTCAGAAAAAAATAAGCATGAAATGAATTAAAGCTGACATCACCATACATCTTTTGCCTGTCCCACAGTATTGCATTGAGCTCGACCCATTTATATCATCATTATGGTAAACGAGTAATTGAGGCACAAAGAGGAACATTGTGATTGATGTGGTAAACCCTCTGGTCCAATACTCTGTGAGTCTGTGGAGTGTCTCATTCCTTTCCCAAAACAGAATAAACAGTCATGTCTGATGAAGGATAGTATGTTCGCAGCAAAGACAAACAAAATGAAAAGCTCAATCACATGATGGAATCAGGTTTCATTTGTAGGACCCTTTAATGAGGAAACCAGACTTAGCCACAAAAAAAAAAAAAGTATTTTTTTTTCCAGCTTGGCAGAGTTATGACTGACAAGACTTTCTCAGATTTCTTCATCTCAACACCAGTGGCCCCTTCTAGACTTCCATATGTTCTAACCCCATCATGACCCCCCAACCCTCCCATAGCAATCTGATAACGAAATATCTTAATTTGACCAAAATCTCCATGTACGCTCTACTGTGTATGTATATGGGGTTTATGAAGAGAGATTAAGATTTGCATCGTGCGCAACGCCAATGCTCTTTTTTTCCCCTTGAAATATACTTTCATTCCTCGTGCTCTCCGTCAGTCAAGTTTTTGTACCTTTCTCCTGTCTGTTGTACTAGAGCGGGTCCAACTACCGGAGACAAATTCCTTGTGTGTTTTGGACATACTTGGCAAATAGAGATGATTCTGATTCTGATTCGGATTCGGATTCGGATTCTACCATGTAAATGTTTGCTCTATTTGCATGCAATCTTTCTGGATCGACTGCTGCAAAGCCAGACCCAACACAAACACACACACGCGCGCACACACAGACACATCTATAGAAAAATGAAGTTATGACTTCTGGAAATCAAATTGAGGGTATTGATTTCCAAATGTTTTATGTTCACGGACAACTGCGTGATGTATGACACACTTTTTGCTCTTTCTCTTACATGGAGGGCATGACTAAAAAAAAAAATAATTAGCCAAACACTGTTGCACTTCAGTTCACCATAGTCGAACCTTCTGAACAAATTATAGGTCGGTCACCTCGTCAGATCATTCTTGGACACAGCGCTGCAGGCAGGGGTGCGGTGGTGGCCATTTTGGCCGCTGAACTACAACTGAGTCACTATCAGAGCGACTAACGTTAGCCGTTGAAATCTTTTACCACTCACTTATTCTAATCAAAGACCGCAAACAGATGGGACGCAAATGCAATGAACAAAGTCTGTTGATGACAAAAAGCTGGTTGAAACCTGCTGAGATTTCTATCAAGTAAATAACACGAGGAACAAAGGTAATAGTCAGTAGAACATTTGCCAAAGTAAAAGCAGTAACAGTGCAGTAACAGATGTTGTGGTTGATGAGACATGAACCGAAGTTGAGGAGGTTTGGGGAGGAATCGTGACCTCCGGTTCCGGGTGAAGAGACTTCAGGTTACTAGTAGTGACTTCTTGTTGGGGTTAAACAGAATAGTCACCATGACAGTTTTAGCTTAACTCGATTAATCGCTAAAAGCAAGTTTTAGTATTAAAGACACGGAACTCTTGCGAAAATCAATAAATGGAGGGTTGATGCAGCTTGCTGGCAGCGTTGCCTCAAGCGTGTGAAAATATTTTATTAAAAATGAGATCGGGAGCATGGTCAAAACAATGCAACCCCATTAAATATACTAAATGCACGCCCATCCGAAAAGGCAAACAGTTTTAAATCCTAATGTCAGCAGTCAGCTAATTCACAAAATGTCCTCCTGCAACACCGAAATAACAGACAATATATTGTAGCGTCCGCGTAGACGACGAAACAATGTCCTCTCACTTGCGTGCAACTCCAGTGGAAGAGAGTCCAACCCCTCTCAAAAGCACTGGTGCCAGAGCCCAAGCTGTGTGTGAGGTGAGTCACACTATATCTAGTTGGAACTCTTTGAGCCTCGCACACCAGCTCAGGCTTCTTCCCTGCATGAGAGGTGGCATTCCATGTCCACAGAGCCAGGTTCTGTAGCTGGGGATCAGACCACCAAGGTCTCGACATTGGGCTGCCACTCAAGTCGCTATGCCCCCGACCGCCTTGGCCTCGCCCATGCCCATCGGAAGGGGGACCCACTTTACGTTGTCGGCCTATCCGGGCCTGGCCGCCAGGCGCTCGCCATTGAGCCCCACCTGGTGACCCATATCGGCGTGAGGTTAAAACGGTCAAATCATTGTGTTCTTCATAGAGAGTTTCTGAGCAGTTCTTTGTCTGGTCTATCACCTAGTACCTGTTTTCCCTGGGTGACCCTGGCAGGGGCATGATGCCACTGACAAGGATCTTAGGATCATTGGGAAGCACAAACCCATCCGCCACACAAAGAAACATTTATCTATTTATTTCCTATCCATGCTTAGATTTTCTACAACAGATGGTGTTCAGAGCCACGGGTGAGATGACTTTGGGCGAGAGTGTTGGCATTCCCTATTGCCAATCAATCACAGGGCAAATACACCGTATTGTCACGACCATAGAGCGCAACGTATTAAAAGGCGCAGTCTCAGTTACGGGTGATATTTTACGGGCACCGTATTATTGGGTGCAGTTAAAACAAAGCCGCCCCTGATTTTTTTCATACTAGGCATTACGGTAATAGGTCGCTAACTCGCGGCGAAAGCCACCTGCAAAATAAAAGCTTCCCAATAATAGTGTTCTTCGGTTAAGGAAAGCAACCAGCAAAGTTAATTTGAATCTTGAGATACATTAAAAAATGTAGTTTATTTTGATATCTTAGGAACAATAAATGGTAAGTGGACTGCACTTTATCTACACCATCACAGTGCCCAAAGCGCTTTACAAAGCCTCACATTCACTCACACATTCATAAACCAATGGGCGACTGCTGCCATGCAAGGCGCTGCCAGGCCCACTGGGAGCAAATTTGGGTTCAGTGTCTTGCCCAACGACACCTCGACATGCGGACAGGGATTTGAACCTGTTCTACCTACTGAGCCAAAGCCACCCCAACATGATCCCATTGGTATCGCAAGGCAAGTCCAGATCTGTGTGACAGACCACCAAGGACTCCACTAAAAGAGGTTTAATGAAGATCTGTATTGTATTTCAAAATAAAAGTCTCAGAAAACTAATAAACCAAAATTTTTTAGATTCAAATTAACCTTGCTGGTTGCATTCCTTCACCGAGGAGCTTTGACGCCCGTATTATTGGGAAGCTTTTATTTTGAAGGTGGCTTCCGCCCTCTCGTTGGCGACTTATTACCGTAATGCCTAGTATGAACAAAATCAGGGACGGCGGGCTTGATTGCAACTTTACGAGTGGAGGCTGGCTTGAGCGGCGCTATATACCTACTGGGGGGGGGGGGGGGGGGGCGTGCCTTTAGCATCCTCCTTCACGCGTAGCCTTCCCCCTTTACGTCCACATGCTGTCCTCAGCCACCTCCGCTTTTCCTCTGTCTAAGCAGCGTGTCGGCAGGAAATGCTCCCAGTCAGTCAAGCGGAGCGCACACAACACACAACAACATTTATAGATTTTTGGAACTCGGTGCACACATAAGGCGAAAATTTTGGAGAAACTTTACGACTTTGAAGTGCGCCTTATGGTCGTAAAAATACGGTAGCCTGACATCAATACACACACAGTCACACGTATGGTCAATTTAGAACGACTGAAGCATAGGCAAAAGAAGAACCTAATTTATTATTTTTCATTTGAGTCAGTCGCCGCTGTCACACTGCCTTCCCGGATAATTGACACATCAGAGGTCTCACAGTGGCGCAGTCGAGATTTATTTGCCTTTCCCTTTCAGGCGGAGATTAACGATGTGGGATATTGCCATGTCCGCAGTGCAGCTTCACACAACTGTTGTGGCTCTGCGCTTTCTGCTAATGTCGCAGCAAATGATTGCAACATGCACGCACGGTTGATCTCATGCTCTAAACTACACACGCCCGCTCTGTTACGTCTCTGATACTACCTGGAAAGGCAGCAAAGTCACTGAAGCACATGTCTAGCGTAGCCTGCGATCAAACAGACTCCAAATGCAATGATTAGACTAAACGGAATGAATCCAACACAGATTTTGTTAAGTATTGTAGCCTAAAATGACAGAATAACCATGTTCCCTTTCTCTGAAGTTATTCGCTATTTAAGCTTCTCAAAACACAGAAGACTTGAGACTTGAGTCACTCTACATTTATAATGCCAATGTCAGGCAGTGCACAATGTAAACGGGGAAAGTGAGTGGGAAGTGGCACTATTGAAAGAAAAACACCCTCATCTGTTAAGCAAATAGTCTTCACGGTGCGGTTGTAGTGGGAAGCCCCCCCATGTAAATGTGAGGCATGCTGGGATCACAGCATGTCGTACTGTCAACTTTCTTTGGGCAATACGCCGCTAGACCGCTGCCCTGCTGAGGAGGTCATTCAGTAAAGAACGAAAGAGTGGCCGTCACCTCCTCCTGCACCATACGTGACCCTATTTATGGAAGGAACATCAAATGGCTGCTTAACAGATCGTGAGCAAACCAACTGTCCCCTTCTTTCACCAGGGCATCGCTCATCTGTTTTTACTTATTGCCCTTCCCTTTCCTCCTCCTTTACTCGCGAAGTGCACTTTCATTCCCAGCTGGGGAAGTAATTGTGCACAGATGCTCTTTGTCATCATCTGCCTTCACACACAAACACACACAGACAACTCAGGGGTGATCCGGCAACGGGTTTGACCTCTGTCCCGAATTACTTGTCCCTTCGTCCAATTCAATGCGCAGTGTTTTGGCCTTATTTGTGGAAAATAACTCATTTATTAAATACAGTATTGTACTATTTTTGGGCACTAGGCGTCTACTCTCAAATGTACTACTTTTGACCTTTGACTTGTAAAAGCCTGTATCTGTGGCCCTGCCACATAGAAGAACAAAATATTGCCGCAGTAAGTCTATTAGGGTGTGTAGTTGGAGGAAAATAAATTGGACTCATACTGTGTGTGTACCCTTTATTTCTGTAGTCACGTGAAATATAACACATCCCTTATGACTATAAACAGTATATAGCGGCAGTTAATTTCAATGCCAGAATTTTGTTTCCCCAATTAAATAGATGGATAAATAGTAGAAATAGTATCAAGGTTAATGTTGATCTTTTTTAAGAAATAAAACAAAGAAATTGCATCAATACGATACTCTGGCAAATTGTCCAAATGTACTGTATTCTACTGTTTGGATTTATTTGAGTAGATTATAGTGGAAGCTTTTGTCAATTACGGTTTTATGAACTTATGTACATGCGCATCTCAATAAATTAGAATACTGTTGGAGAGTTGATTGTATTTCTGCATTGCAATTCCCAAAGTGAAACTCAGATTCATTCAACACACACACACACACACACACACACACAAATACTTTTCAGAAGGCCAATTCCAACCTCATTTCCGTATTAAATTCTTTTTGACTGTTGCTTATGTACCATTTACAGACATACATGGCTTTCCAATTTACTGCGATGCACTTGCATATTACATTTTTATAGTTTGAGGAGGAATTTTAAAATATTATCTGAAAACAATGACAATCATCATTATTGTACTTTATTATTAGAGGGAGCATGCAGTTATTTCTTGAGTCTATGAGTCAGGCCTCTGAAAATGATGAAGTCATCCCCCTTCTTTGTTTGACTTGGGTTATTTATGTCTGATCGAAGTCCAAAACAGTAGCACCCACATCCAGTCCCAACTTAACGCACATTTATATTACTCATGTGCACAATTTCTACCAATTTGAAAGTAACAGTTTGGCAGCACGGGCATATAGGTGAAATGTAATTTAATTGAATCTAAAAGTTATCATTAACAGCAGTATGTCACAAATTTGGTTAAAGCTTCTCGCCGACATTTTGAAGTGACTTTACTGGGAGAACTCAAAGCGCTGTGAACAATCATTCAACTATTCTTAGAAGATTGTGTTCTACTATGAATACAACTGATAAGTGTAAATGTAAGAATGGGATTTGTACCCAGACAGCTTGAGCAGCAAACCTTTTCAGCTTTTCACTTGGATTGATGGTTCAGGCTGAGAGACAGATGTATGAAGTGCCATGTAAATGACCGCAGCACAAATGGCTTCTCAAAGACCGCGGTGATGAATTGTGTTGTGTAAGAGACTAAACTCAACTTTCCATTTTTAGTCGAGTCCAAAGAGGCACCTACTGCGGTGTCAAATAACAACGCAACCTGAGTGCTTCAGTCAAGTCACTTTCATTTCTCACTTCTCCACAATAAAATGCCTCACTTCTCCAACTTTTAGCATCGCTCTGACGAGTTGAGGATTTCTGGAAAAGCCATCGAGCTCCTGCTACATTCTTCTACTCACCTCAGAGACCTGACACGCTAACGTCTTTACAAGACAACAAGAAGCGAAGAAGTCAAGTACTATGTGGAAATACACCAACTGGAATCCCATGCAGTCTTGCGCGACCATAAATCTAACACTTCACAGCTAAACTGAAACACAATCATTGAAAGTGGAATCCTTAACACCTATGGTGTCATTGCATAAACCAAATCACACATCAAATATGATTTGTTTTGATGTGTAAATGACCATAGTCGTCAGACAGAATTACTTTGAATTAGTCCAATGTTTGTCACATTTTTCGCTTTCAAATCTGTCGACCTGAACAACGATGGTTGACCCTTCCGGTTTGACACGTGACGTCAGCAGGTGACAGGAAGTTGCTTCGTTTACTAGGTCGTGCAGTAGTAGTTCAGCAAAGCCAGTAGTTTTCTTCCAGACAAGAGGCTGAAACGTTGTGTCGCTGCAGGATGTTCCAATGTGACCTGAGAGAGCGTTAGCCTGTTTAAATTCCCAAAGGACCCCCAACTTAAACTGGAATGGACCAGACAAGTCCAGGGCACGCGGCAGAAGTGGGAACCGACAGCCTACTCGGTGCTGTGCGGTGCACATTTCACTCAGGACTGCTTCGAAATGGTACCTGCGCTCCAGGAATCCCTCATTTTCATAGCAAACAAAGATCCGACAACAAGTGGCGTTGGTTCTCAGTCTGTACACGAGAAACTAAAAAAGATAAAATCACGATGACGCCTTCTCAAATCATTCTTTGAATTATATTAATTTCTACAACAACAACCCGAAGAGTAAGTAATTTCACGTAGCCATCGGAACGTGCTCGTCCACACGCCATTCAGTGTTTGGCAACCGGCCGATATCCACGTCGTCAGACTTCGTCGCTGTTTCCAACAACTTCAAATGCAAATCCTCTTTACAAAGCCTATTAAGAAGCACCTTAAGTGATCTAAGCCCAAGTGGAAATCTGAAATTCATGCAGGACACATTGATGACATGTTATCATCTAATCACTCAGATTGCATATACGACACTTGGGAACACATTCTTTGAGTGGCGTGAATCTTTGAGTAGAGTGCGTCTCATTCTAACCTGTGCTAGTTGTCATAAGGTTAAATTGGGAGTTAAAAAGTTACAAATAAGTTCATATTTACTCATAAATATGTTCATTTTGTAGTCTATATTTCATGGTGCAAACCGTTTGGAGTCAAATTGTCAGAGTGAAACATGTTATCACTCAGGATCTTTTGTTTTGCCAGCAGTGTAAGAGCCTCTTTCGCCTTGGAGATGATATTTGATGTATTCTTTAGATTCTTCAGTCGAAGTCGAGCAACTCGTCAGAGTAAAAGACGCCTCGTAACATGCCAAACTGGGCTCTAAACCTTTCAGCCTTGGGACATTTTCGTCTTTGTAACTATTTGTATATTCACAAGCGCTAGTTTGAGGTCCCTCATTATTTTATTTTATATTTTTTTTTCATTATTTTAACACTGAAAATCGTGATTGTTTCACCAGTTAACTATAACTGCTTCTTGTATGTGTACTGTGTAAGATAGCTACTTGTGTTTTACACACCAAGTCCAATTAAAGTCTCTAAGAAAAGTAGTGTCATTGTGTACATCTTTAGAATTAATCATAATACTATGTGTATATAAAATACATTTTCATCTAATGTATGAAATTATATACAGTGTAAGATAATCGAACAATTGTTACTGTTCATTAAATAGAGGTCATTGGAAGATTTGACTATCATACATATTCTGATAGAAGCCTAATTGATTTGAAGCCCCTGTGTGTGTGTTCATGAGTCAAATTAAGAATTCTTATTTTAATTGAGAACATAACAGGCACAAGACAGTACACATAATGCACCACTGTCACTAAGTGTTCTCAAGTACTATATACATTCCCAGACTGTCGTGGGGCATTTTAGGGCCAGATTCAGAGGTCCAAATGACCCTTTGACAGTCTAGGATCAATCCCTTATCCCTGGCCAGGAAATGTCTTCAGTGCATATTTTTTTATGAGTCTAATTTCGAGTGATTGGACTTCTAATGTAAAAAATAAATCGATAAATATACAATGCCATAATTAAGCCATCCAACGTACATAGACGTATGCTAGAAAATTAAATACAACCCCAATTCCAATGAAGTTGGGATGTTGTGTTAAACATAAATAAAAACAGAATACAATGATTTGCAAATCATGTTCAACCTATATTTAATTTAATACACTACAAATAGAAGATATTT
Organism: Phycodurus eques; assembly: GCF_024500275.1. Lineage (NCBI taxonomy): Eukaryota > Metazoa > Chordata > Actinopteri > Syngnathiformes > Syngnathidae > Phycodurus > Phycodurus eques. Next base: position 27,540,408 of record NC_084535.1, read on the forward strand.
CATGTTCATATTGATCAACTTTATTGTTTTCAGCAAATAATCATTAACTTGGAATTTTATGGCTGCAACATATTCCACAAAAGCTGGGACAGGTGGCAAAAAAGGCGGAGAAAGTTGAGGAATGCTCATCAAACACCTGTTTGGAACATCCCACAGGTGAACAGGCTCATTGGGAACAGGTGGGTGCCATGATTGGGTAGCAATCAAGCAAAGATGGGCTGGACTGGACCTTTATCAATGGTCCAGTCCAGATTAGAACTCATTATGTGGAATGACCTGACTGAAGATGGCCTTGCAATCTGGGGGGGGGGGGAACAACTGAACAAATAGTAACATAATGTATTATTTCTTTTGGTGTCCTGAAAGGTGCTTCATAAGTGTCATTTATTACTTTTGAATGAGTGATTATTTTATATTGTTATTATAAGCTAACTAGCACTTGATGCTCTTTCCTCATTATTATGAGAGGTTGCCTAATAAATCTGTTAAATATAAATCAATCCATTAACTATGGAAAATATCCAGTCATACAAAAAGACAATCACGACAATATCTAGCAGACAATTTCTGTTTCATAACGCTTCATCTAACAAGAATACAACACTTAAGCAACAACATTGAAGACATTTTTGGCACACTTCTTCCCCTGTATTCCAGGTTGTAGGTTTCATCTTTCAGCATTCCTTGGTCCTTTCACAAACCCAAATATGTGGAGCGCTCTTCCAGCAACCAAATATAAACATGGACGAGTGTCTGCAGAAATTCAATAACAGTGGGATAGCCACACTTCGGAAGCAAACTGAGGTCCCTAACTGCCAATACGCAATGTACAATACTGTATGTGACGGCTGCACAGCACAAAGTCAGTTATTCAATCCACAAACCTTTCATTATATTTCTGTTGTCAATGGGTAATTTGTGTCAGAAGTGCGAACCTATTGAAAAACTGCTTTGCTGTCCAATGTAGAAGAGAGACATCCATCAATGTCACCCCGGCAAATAAACGTTTCCCTCCTCATCCCGCCGTTGATGTTAAATGTGGCCAAAAGAGATGAAAACATTTCCCAGTTACTGGAGAGGACGACATTTTTACAGGCAGAAGTAATATTACCCACAGTCTTCGTTGTCCGACCAGCTCGACAGTGACTGAGAGCAGATGGCCCAGCCCTTATTTAACATTCAGCAGTTCAGTTTTCCACTCATCAAGTGATTTAACACTTTGCATTACAGTATCTGCATGCTTCACAGATCACTTAATTATAATAGTTATACATATATTAATAAATTTTGTTTATAGATTAATGGTTAACTGTCAGCCACATATGACAATCATCACCGCTTCTCTTTTTCTTTTTATACCTTTACTAATTACTATGTTACCGCCTACTAAACTGGCAGTGACCATTGTGTAGATGTACTTGAGAACGGTCACTAGCATTGTTGCAGCCTTTTAGTGTGTCACTCATAATTGCACCGGCTTTGGTCAGCAAACGAGAGAATTGGTCAAGTTGTCATTAATAAAGGTGATGACATTTTTGGCCCACTTTGAGGACTCAAGTACTGATCGAAATCCACAAAAGTTGATGAGGATTTTTTTTTGTGTGTTTTGTCTTTTGTTTTCTTCTTTTCTAACACCCCTCTAGAAACCTTGTTCTGTTCGACTGATCGACTCTGATTCTCAATCAATATCAATTATAATACTAAGAAACCACAGGAGCAGCTTGAAAACTCCACTGTGACACAATAAAACTGTTCCGGCACAAAAGGGATACAGCTCCTCCATTCTGCTTGATCTAACAGCTCACTTCATTGAACACTTTCTTATTATTAATTAAAATCATTATTGTTGAAATAATCCCGTGGTATGGTGAACAACTGGTTAGCACATGTTCCTCACAGTTCTGAGGACAGGGGTTCAATCCCCGGCCCCGCCTGTGTGGAGTTTGCATGTTCTCCCCATGCCTGCGTGGGTTTTTCCTCCCACATCCCAAAAAAACATGCATGGTTGGTTGATTGAGGACTCTAAATTACCCGTAGGTGTGAATGTGAGTGTGAATGGTTGTTTGTCTATATGTGCCCTGCGATTGGCTGGCGACCAGTTCTGGGTGTACCCCACCTCTTGCCAAAAGATAGCTGGGATAGGCTCCAGCACGCTCGCGGCCCTAGTGAGGACAAGCGGTATGGGAAATGAATGAATGAAATGATCCCACTGATCAACTCATTTTGTGTTTAACAAAGGTACCCACTGGCATTGTCTGTTGTCGCACCAGCCAATGTTCCATTCATGCCCAGATCGCAGCGATCTGCGATAAAGCATCGCAGATTGCTGCGATAAAGCATCATCCGCACAGAGGTCTCCATGTGAGACTGTGAGTGTGCCACATTTAAAGGGAATGAGAGGAACCACTTTGTTTGGATATTATTTAATTCCGCTGTCTCCACACCCAGCACAGGGCGGACCTCCCTCTTTTAAATACGCCGGCTTGCGGTCATCTGCGAAATTGCCAAAACCCAGTCTAACCCGCCTCTGCGCGGATTTACACTGCCGCACACTGTTCCAGAGTTACACCAGTCACAAAAATAGAGCCCATTATTCAAATGGTTTACACACGACATTAAATCCCATTTATCTCAAGGGAATAGAATTTGTTGTACATTAGTAATATTAGCTTCAGTTGTCGTCAGATGGTTACTCATCATGGTCATGAGTGTCATATTAATTTGGGCGGAGTCGTGGAGTAACAAATTACATGTTACGAGATTATGTAATTTAATTACAAAATTTAAGACATTGTAATACTTTATATTACCGGGAGAAACTATGTAATTAAATTACAGTTGCTTTTGAAAATTTCATGAAAACAATTTTCCTTACACTTCAGAAATTGCCGTAAATGCTCAGTGTTGGGTAGATTTCAAAAGTAATCTACCCAACACTGAATTTGGGGCTATTCATGATTATTTTCAACCTTTTTCTAGGGTGGAATACATATACAACAAACATTATCAAACATACATGTCATTATTACATTATCAATCATACATAATGAAAACAATTGTTCAAAAACAGTAATTGGGTACACAAGTTAATTTATTTATTTATATTATATAAGCGATGTGTCCGCTGCATGCACCAGCACTGATCCCCATGTAAATTGGCAAGTGTAATTTGACTGGTTGGTGGTGAAGTGCCACCTTCCTGAGTGAAAATACAATCGATACTTTTTCTGTCTTTATGACCATGACTACTTTTCTTCAAATGTAAACAGCTCCATCATGGTAATGCAATATTGTTAACTAGAAATAGGCAGAAAACCAAATGTTAATATGGGATGGGTTGGGAGGCACTCAAGAGACACAACTACTTGTATACAAGAAATTAACTCATTCCCTGCCAATGCCGTCTAAAGACGTTTTTTTAACGGGGATGGATCGGGGAGGGTTTTGTGCAGTTTATGGGTGATCGTCAAGCCTCTGGATAACTGCAATGAGGAATGGCACCCTGTAGAGAGCAACAATGCCTTGAGGTGAATCCCCTCAGATTGAAGAAGAGGAGGAAGAAGGAGGAGGCGGAGAAGGGAGAGACAATGAGAAGGGGCAAGCACAATGGCGGAAAATAGAGAAGACAAAATGAAATTATTCTAAAAAAAAAAAAAAAAAAAACTTTCGGTACGAGAAATTTATTGCGCCGAGGCAAGAAAAATATTCCTGCGACCGACAGGAATGACGCCTTAGGTCATGCGTGGGAATAAAGGATGACGCTCCGAGCCGATCCCTTTGTAGGAAAGCTATTGCAGAAAATGCCGGGCCATTTGGTGATATGCTCTCGCCCGCTTGCCAGCTGATCATCTGCCGACCAGGATTTCAATAATTGGGATCCGGAATTGTCAGATGAGTGAACTCCCTCTGGATCGCCTGGAAGCAGGTAACTCTTTTGCAGCTAGCATTAGCTACATTTAGCGATCAAGCAATTCTCCCTTCTCCTTCAATCCTTGTTATACAAACACAATTTAGTCCCACTAGTTCACATTACAATGTAACATCTGTTGCCAGTATTGATTAGAACTTTCCAATTACAGCTCGTCCATCTTGCAGTAACGAAACACCCACGAGTCGAACATTTTTTAGGATTGCAACGAAGAAAATAATGTTTTTTTACCCTTGCAAATCAATAAAAAGTAATCTCTAGTAATTGTATGTATTTTTTTTAAACTTACAGGTTATGCATCCAGCAGACATTCGACTACCTTTCCAGTATGTAGTGCAAACAAAAAGGTAATTGAAAGCTTTTTTTTCTGCACGTCCTACTACAGCAATTTCAACAATGTATTTTTATAGTAATAATTAGTAATATTTCTAAACTGCACAGGTTGTGCTTCGAGCAGAAGTAGGGACTGTTTTCAAGGACAATGGCAACCACACAAGATCCAATTCACCGCCACCAAAGAATAAAATCCAGATGTGGGTAAAACCTTGGTAGATTTTATGCGCAAGGTAATAAAAACCTGGCAAACTGTAGAGGAGGAGGATGAGGGGGAAGAAAGAACGGTATAAGCTAGAAACTATTTTTTTTCTGATGAAAGAAGAGAGTCTGATCTTTCTTTTGATGGTTTTTACATAGTAATAGTACACAATAGTCTGCCTGGCAGTCTGGGGGTTCCCTGCTAAGGGAACGGCTGGCAGTGAATGAGTTAAAAAGGCAATTTCCCATATTAGAGCCCCTTAAAAGAGAGTTTCTTGTGCGTGAGTTGTGGTACCACTTGGCCCACTCATTCAATGGGCCTGAACTCTGAAGATGATGATGATGATGACCTTCTGCAAATGAGCTACTGCAATTTTAACTACCATTACTACTGCTCTCGAGAAGCCAGCTGAGGCTAAAGAATACAAAAATTTGAGGCGATTTCAAAAAAATATATACGTATATGCTGTTTCTGGCAGACAGCCCAGGTCTGTTAACGTAAACGTGTGCTCCCTGTTGGTTTGTTAAATTGCTTCGATACCCACAGGATGACTGGAGCAAAGCAACGGGGTCTCATATAGTGTGTGTGTGTGTGTGTGTGGCCATGAATATCAGTCATTCTTGACCCATTGCAGATTATCAATTCTATTATATAACTATATCATAATGATATAACCTGTGTGTAATTGTAAAGTAATTTTATACAATGTTTCAATCTGTCAACCTTAATTTATGATTAACAGTAAGAAATAATTTGGATTCTACGCCTAGGCATGAGTGTTAGGGGTTAGTAGACAAGTGAGAGCTGCAAACATGTATTAGGCTAGCCATGCGGAAGAGTTGTTCGTAGCACTGTTACGACAAGGTTCGGGATGGTTTCTGGGTTCCAATCCAGTTTTCTTGTTGTTGTTTTTTTTTATTGTGTTTATGTTCTCCCCGCATCAGGGTTCTCTCCAGGTACTCTGACTTCCTCCCACAGTCTATATGTAATACAGTATGCATGTTAGGTTATTTCAAGACTGGAGTGAAGCCGTAGGCGTGAATGTGAGTGTGAATTACCTCTCACCCAAAGAGGCCGTTTACACGGGACTGTTTTCAAACCATCTAAAAACTGAGATTTTATTGTGTGCTTTTGGCTGCCTGTTTAAATACTGTAAATGTAAATGGGATTTTGGAGAATTAAAAATGTGACATTTGAAAGCAGGTTTCAAAAATTGAGGTTAATTAAATGTATCTTGTTGGGGTTCATGTCTAAACACTGGAAACTTTGCACATTTAAAAATGGGGGCGATGTACCTGCGTGTTAAGTATTTAGTATTAGCATGCTTGCATAAGTTATGTCACAAGAATAATGTCTGAACACTGTGCTGTCGTAACATGTTTGTATTATGTTTCTCCAGAACATTTTACTTTTGTTGCATCTTGACTGTGTTCAGTAAAGTCATATTAGCTACCACAGTCTTCATTAACATATATATTAAAAGTATGTCGGTATTAAAAAGATAGTTTTTATTACTGTCAACTGATCACCACCTGGTGGTGTGTTGGCACCGATGGTGGGGGAAGATGCCGGTCTGACCTGGCAGGCCGAAACGTAGTCTGATGGTCTGCTAGGAATGCCCTGTCAGAAGGAGTTTCAACTACCAACTCCGGCAGACCTTCACCCACGTCCCGGGCGAGACAGAGGACATTGAGTCCGAGTGGACCATGTTCCGTGCCTCCATTGCTAAGGTGGCCCACCGGAGCTGTGGCCCTAACGTGGTTAGTGCCTGTCGTGGCGGCAACCCCCGAACCAATTGGTGGACACCAGCGGTGAGAGATGCTGTCAAGTTATTGAAGGAGTCCTATTGGGCCTTTTGGGCTTGTGGGACTCCTGAGGCAGCTGATGGATACCGGCTGGCCAAGCGTAATGCATCTTTGGTGGTCGCTGATGCAAAAACCCGAGCGTGGGAGGAGTTTGGTCAGACCATGGAGAAAGACTTCCGGACAGCTTTGAGGAAATTCTGGTCTAACCATCCAGCGTCTCAGGAGGGGGAAGGAGTGTACCATCAACACTGTGTATAGTGGGGATGGAGTGCTGCTGACCTCGACTCGAGATGTTGTGGAGAGAATACATCGAAGAACTTCCTCAATTCCACTGACACGCCATCCCATGAGGAAGCAGAGTTTGGGATTCTCTGAGATGGGCTCTCCTGTCTCTGAAGTTGAGGTCACCGAGATGGGTAAAAAGCTCCTCGTTGGGATGGCCCCGAGGGTGGAGGAGATTTGCCCGACGTTCCTCAAGGCTCTGGATGTTGTGGGGCTATCCTGGTTGACACGCCTCTACAAAATCGCGTGCACATTGGGGACAGTGCCACTGGATTGGCAGACTGTGGTGGTGGTCCCCCTTTTTAAGAAGGGGCACCGGAGGATGTGTTCCAACTATAGGGGGATCGCACTCCTCAGCCTCCCTGGTAAGGTCTGTTCATGGGTGCTGGAGAGGAGGGTCCGTCAAGGAGCAGTGTGGTTTTCATCCTGGCCATGGAACAGTGGAGCAGCTCTACACCCTGGGAGTTTCTGTCCTTTGTCACCGATTCTGTTCATAACTTTTATGGACAGAAATTCTAGGCACAGCCGAGGCGTAGAGGGGGTCCGGTTTGGTTGCCGCAGTATTGCATCACTGCATTTTGCAGATGATGTGGTTCTATTGGCTTCATCAAGCCGTGATCTCCAACTCTCACTGCAGCAGTTTGCAGCCAAGTGTGAAGCGGTTGGGATGAAAATCAGCACCTCCAAATCTGAGACCATGGTCCTCAGTCAGAACAGGGTGGAGCGTCCTCTCCAGGACAGGGATGAGATCCTGCCCCAAGCGGAGGAGTTGAAGTATCTTGGGGTCTTGTTCACAAGTGAGGGAAGAATGGAATGGAGATCGACAGGCAGATTGGTGCAGCGCCTGCAGTGATGCGGACTTTGTATTGGTGGTGAAGAAGGAGCTAAGCCAAAAGGCAAAGCTCTCTATTTACCATTCTATCTACTTTCCTACCCTCACCTATGGTGAAAGAACAAGATCCCAGATACAAGCAGCCGAAATGAGTTTCGTCCGCAGGGTGTCCAGGCTCTCCCTTCGAGATAGGATGAGAAACTCGGTCATCTGGCTCAGATTATAGCCGCTACTCCTTCGCATTTAGGGGAGCCAGACGATGTGGCTTGTGGCTGATTAGGATGCTTCCTGGACACTTCCTTGGTGAGGTGTTCCGGGCATGTCCCACTAGGAGGAAAACCCTGCTGGAGAGACAATATCTTCCGAGTGGCCTGGGAATGCCTCGGGATCCCCACGGAAGAGCTGGTTAAAGTGGCTGGAGAGAGGGAAGTCTGGTCTTGCCTGCTAAAGCTACTGCCCCACGGCCTGACCTCGGATAAGCAGAAGAAAATGGATGGATGTATTCATTTTTGCAGGTCCGTGTGAACAGGCAATAGCACATTGAACTTTTTAAAAGCAAAAACAACAAAAAAAACTCAGTGGGTTGTTGCCATGTAAACATACCTTAAAAGAGATATTGTATATTTTACACTCATTAAACAGTTCCCAGTTACTTTTGTCAAAGTACCTCAAGGATCAAGAATTATAGACATATTTTGACTGCATATATCTCGCTATGGTAAAATTGTCTGGCATTAGGGGCGGATCAGTCTCATGTTGTGCGCCAGTCCTCATCCCACACATACTGCCGGGCCATTGCAAGCTCGGTTTTCATTAGATTGACAACCAATGGGCTGCGTCTGACCGGCGCATTCCTGCCGGCGTTTGGCTGTCCCCATCTTCTGCCTCCTACAGCCGAAGTGTGGAAAACAAGCAAGTGCCCTTAGTTTAAAGTAGGCATGCACTTTTTTTTTTTCAGGCGGATACCAATACAAGGCTTCTGATACCATTCACTGATACCGAAGGTTAAAAAAAAATTGACATCGAATAAATCCACATTGCCGGTAGTTGTCACTACACTGCAGTTTGGCACACTGGTGAATCATGTAACATCAGTACGAGGTACTCTGTATCTGTGAGTACTAAAGAGTGAATACACATACTGGTATCTGTCTAAAAACAAAAGTGGTATCGTACATCCCTGCTTTTAATCTATATAATCTATATTTAATCTATCTATATAATCTGTATGATCGCCTAATATTTTTACATATACACCACAAATTGATAGATAACTCGTTTTGAAATAAGAAGCCAGTGAAAAAAAATGGTTGTTCAACTATTATTCACAAAACCAGTTCAGGTTGTATCCCGCCTCCTGCCCGCAGTTAGCTGGGATAGGCTCCAGCATACCTGTGACCCTAGCGAGGATAAGCAGTGTAGAAAATGGACGGATGGAAACAAGTCAATTTATTTTAAAAGGACAATTGCTAACAAAGAAATGCTTGCAATATCTCAACATTGTTAAAAGTGAAGACAATCTGTCATCTTGTTATTGTAGCAAGAGACATGAATTTGACGCACATGATGTACATTCGCGGACCACATAAAATGATGTGGCGGGACGGATCCTGCCCCTGGGACATGAGTATGACCCCTGTATACTAAAACTTATTTTGGGCTAGTTAGCCACTCACCTTGCATAATTATCTGTGCATTTGTATTATTTCTGAATACCCATTTTGTCATCTTCTTACTCCTTTAGATAAAATGCAACTGAATGACTTCAATTCATTTGTCACATCTACAGAATGAGTCATGCTCACTGAAAAACCTAATACTCATTTAGAGAAGCCAATAACTCGTCACCGAGCATTTTTGGCAGGAATAAAATGGAAGTCAATTTCTGATAAGAATGGCATCATGCTCAGAGTCCAGACTACTCTGCTGATAGTTGGAAATTACTTCCTTAGGATGACACTTTTGAAATCACAATGCGCACTCATAATTATGATGGCCAAAACTCAATGCAGTGCCAATAATATTTCTCTCCATTCTAGTCATCCTTTGTGACCTGATGTGGTCCTAATGTTCAAACCCAACAAAACATAGAAAAGGTCTGTCAGTAAGTTTGAAAGTTTGCAGGGCTGCATCCCAGTGTGCGAAGACAGCTGGCCTCCATTTGGACCTTCTTGTCTCATAAGGTCGGTAATTGGACTATGGCAAGTGGTGTACACCAGGGAATGTCAGATTCAATTATGTTTGATTTTACCTTGATGTATTCACTATCATGCTTTTTTAATTTGGAACAGCAGAAATGCCTGTTTGCTTCTGGTCAGCTAAAAAACTATGTTTTTTTTCTGAATCACTTTTGTATAAACATGCACTCATTAGTTTAGTAAGAAAGAGGATAAATATTTGCATGACGAATATCTGATTCACATTTGTGCTCTTTGTAAAACAAAATCCATTGCGTGCTCTCGAAACTCATTTAATTAGCATTTCCTCAAATTTAAATTTGAGACGGTGCCCGTGAGGGTCTGTAAAAAAATGGAGTTGGCTGTGAACACTCTCCAAACAAGATACTAACAAGTTTAATGGCGTGCCGTGTTTAAGAGCGCTGCAATAGTGGGAGCAAGAGATCAGGTGACGGAATACTCACGACAACATTTTTTTTATGAGGAAACCAGATGGTGTGTTTTCCTCGCTAATCTACTGCAGCTCACCTCCTCCAACGTCATCCAGTCTGCATGTCCAACATGTCCAGATCCCATTCATTTCCATTGTCGTTTTCTCGGGTAATTCCTTATAAAAGCGTGATTTAAGAAACGGATCTTTGTCCCTCCCTCCATCCATCCACTTCAAAGTTGCCCAATACTGATGTCTATTAGAGTATTTACAGTACTGTGCACCTCAAAATATCAGCAAAAGCACACTTGCCTGAAAACGTAGGTACTAAACAACTAACAGCAACTTTATATTTCAAGGAGCAGTGAATGAAGAGGTAGACACTTACATTAGCTAGCATTTGCTAGTGAGCCAACTGGAGGTTAGCTGCTCCGTGATTTCACGTGTTATCAAAGGCTAGAGTTGTATATGTGTTAAGATTTAACATTAGTGGTTGAGTTAATTGTATACTTGTTAATGTTTTAACAACGTTTTAATGTTTGTTAATTAACAACAACATAAAATGTGGAACAAGCACCTGTGAGGATAATAATTCCACCCTCAACGAAAGTTCGGAGTCTTTTCAAACAAGTTTTTTTACTTTTTTTTTTTTTTAACCGCATGAATAATATAGTGGTTAACATCTGGTTGCTCATGTACAACAGTTTCGAATGTTAAAACTTTGCATGGACAGTAATATGTTTTATGACGCTGATCGTTTGACTGTAAAATAATTAATTTCAATGGAAAAAATGGTTTGGTAATTTGAACAAATTGTAGGTCACAACAGATTGTGATCAAGTTTGGAGGTTCAACAATACTTGGAAATTGAAATTTCCAACGCTAGAAAACTATTACACATTTTCTGTCAACCAATCAATGACATGCAAAGTGTCTACCCATTATAACTGGCACTGCCAACAGAGGAAGACCAAAATGCGGTACAGTACGGATGAGTTGTTCAATTATTCAATTCAATTATTATTCAATATTCGAAACCCTTCACAAATTTTGACAATGGACAACACTGGATGCAATAAATTATGTATTGTGGTTAACTGAACTGAACTGTACTGCTTGATGGAAGTCAGGCTTTCGTGCCTTTATCATTTTGAGTTCTTCAATGACCTTGCTCCTCCTTTGTCTGTATAACTGCATAACTGTCCTGTCGCTTCCTTCTCCCCGTCTCTGGCTGCCACATTCCGCCAATTATGGCCACACACTGGCAGCTGCACTGTAAACTTATCATGAGTAAAGAAAGGGGATCTGCTGTGCTCTCTTCCTGTCAGCACACATGTCAAGGTGAACTTGGGGGACTCCTTAAATAACCAACACCATGACCCTGAGACCCCCCAGCCCCGTGTCAGCTGCATAGATTAGAGGAAGCCTCTTGTTTACAAGTCCATCATTGCTGTTCATTTTTAGCTCCAACCATTCTTACAACCAAGACGTTATTCATGGATATTTGTGGATCTATCCATCTTCGTCATCTTAACAGGGGTCGGGTCACGGGGGTAGCAACCTCTCCTAAATCAATTCATCCAGCTCTACTGGAGGATCACAAGGCATTCCCAGGACTGCCGATAGACATACAGTAGTATATCCAGTGTGTCCTCGGTCTTCCTCCCTTTTTGACATGCCGAAACACCAGAAAGCCTCTACTCCGAGACCATCCCGGATTACCAAATTTCTCACCCTATATCACAGGTTTCAAACTCAAAGCCCGGGCACCAAATGTGGCCTGCGAAAGCAAATCATTTGCATCCACTTTCATGATTGTTGCTAAAATCCATCAATCCATCCATTTTCTTCCGCTTATCCGATATTGGGACTCGGCAGTAGCTTTGGGAGGGATGCCCAGACATCCCTCTCCAGCCACTTCATCCAGCTCTTCCGGGGGGGGGGATCCCAAGGCGTTCCCAGGCCAGCTGGGAGACATAGTCTCTCCAGCGTGTCCAGGGTCATCCCCGGGGTCTCCTCCCGGTGGGACGTGCCCGGAACACCTCACCAGGGAGGCATCCTAATCAGATGCCCGAGCCACCTCATCTGGCTCCTTTCAATGCGGAGGAGCAGCGGCTCTACTCTGAGCCCCTCCCGGATGACCGAGCTTCTCACACTACCTCTAGGGGACACCCTACGGAGGACGCTTGTATCCGGGATCTTGTTCTTTCGGTCACGACCCAAAGCTCGTGACCATAGGTGAGGGTAGGAACGAAGATCGACCGGTGAATTGACAGCTTAAACTTTCGGTTTAGCTCCTTCTTCACCACAACGGACCAATAAAAAGTCAGCATCACTGCAGACGCTGCACTGATCCACCTGTCAATCTCTCGTTCCATTCTTCTCTCACTCGTGAAGATCACGAGGTCTCATTGTCATTGCCCATGTGAGCATTGACATTCTCCAGCACTCCCTCCAAGGACTCCAAAAAGGGTGGGTACTCTGAACTGCTGTTTGATGCATAGGCAAAAACAACAGTCAGGACCCGTACCCCCACCCGAAGGCGGAGGGAGGCTGCCTTCTTGTCCACTGGATGAACCCCAATATACAGGCGCTGAGCTGGGGGGCAATAAGTATACTCAACCCTGCTCAGCGCTTCTCACTGTGGGCAACTCCAGAGTGGAAGAGAGTCCAACCCCTCTCAAGTGGACTGGTACCAGAGCCCAAGTCGTGTGTGGAGGCGAGCCCGACTATATCCAGTCGGAATTTCTCGACCTCACACACCAGCTCGCGCTCCTTCCCAGCCAGAGAGGTGATATTCCACGTCCCGAGAGCCAGCTTCTGTAGCCGGGGATCGGACCGCCAAGGTCCCTGCCTTCGGCCACCGCCCAGCTCACACTGCACCCGACTCCTATGGCCCCTCCCACAGGTGGTGAGCCTATAAGAAGGGGGACCCTTTCGGGCTGTGCCCGGCCGGGCCCCATGGGTCCAGGTGAGGTGGCCCACCTCAAGGCCTGGCTCCAGAGGGGGGCCCCGGTGACCCGCGTCTGGGGATGGGAAACCTAAATCCATTTGTAAGTTTCATCATGGGCATCTTTTGCCGTGTTTTGTCTGGTCCCTCACCGAGGACCTGTTTGCCATGTGTGATCCAACCAGGGGCATGAAGCCCCAGACAACTTAGCTCCTAGGATCATTGGGACACACAAATCCCTCCACCACGATAACGTGACGGCTCCTAGAGGGATGTTGCTAAAATCTGTACCAATATTTAAAATCTTCATCGGTAATAAATAACAATGTTGAGCTATTGCAAGCATTTTTTTTGTTACCAAAACCCTTTTCACAGTAACTTGATGGGGGTGGGAGGGTTTAACAGTAACTAAATAGGTTAAAGGACGCTGGAATCAAACGCTCTTCCTCGGCAATATCTTTTGTGTTTCACGAGGGCTGACTGTGCATGTGAAACATTTAACAAGTCACTGGGAAAACGTTGAGGAATTTGCGTCATAAAATCAGACAACCAGAGATAAACTATTCAATTTTACTCATCTTTAACTGTATAATAGTTATCCTATTTGTCTAAAAATAGATATACATAAAATTGGTAATATTTTTATGATCATATACTATTTTCATTTTCATTATTTGACTTTTGTCCTTTTTAAGGTGACTCAACAGCGGTGGGGCAGCACCTTAAGTGCCCTCTATTGATCAGTCATCACTAAATATAGCTATAATGCATTTTATTTGGCGGGACAATATGTAGCTCTAATGAACAAGTTAATATCAAGATGATTTCTGTTAATAGGTATTAGAACTGCCTAGCTACACTGTACATCACATTGGTCATGTTTATGTTGTTTTATGTGACTGTGGATGGATGGTATGTGAGTGTTGGTGACCTGCACTATGGCAACAACGCCAAACTGCCCAGGCAGGAGGGAACACAGGGTGAGGAATCAGATAGCATGCCTTTTTTTTTTTTTTTATTTCTCTTTCATGACACCGCTGAATATCCTTCAGGTAAACTGTGCAAGCCAACTTCCTGTTAGTCAGGAATAACACTACAATTAGTTTCAACCCCCCATTCTTGCCTATTGATCCCCAGCACACACACAATTACAGGGCAATGGCTAACACAAGCACCTTGCTTCATTTCAGTGACAAACTTAACGCAGAATCAGATTTCCTCGGGATTCTTCCAAATGTGGATAAAAATCACATAACACAGTGAATAAAAATAACACCTGCTGTAAATATACAGTGAAACCATACACCACTGAATCTAAGGAATATGTTTCTATTCATATATTTAAATATGGTATATTTGAGGCACAGGCCATTAAATAAGGAAGAAGACTACCTGGTGGAGTAATGCCAAGGTTCTGAATTTAAACCTATGGAAGGAAGAGTCTGCCCAGGTTTATAATAATGTTTATAATGTTCACTTAATATTGTTTACCTCTCTGTGTGTAAAAAAACCAACATGTTTAAATTGCTGATGGTGTAGTGGTACACTGGCCTGACTTTGGTACGGGCAGCGTGGGTTCACTTCCCACTCAGTGACGGTGTGATTGTAAATGTGAGGGCGGATGGTTGTCCATGTCAAAATGCGCCCTGCGACTGACTGGCGACCAGTTCAGGGCGTAGCCCGCCTTTCGCCCGAAGTCAGCTGGGATAGGCTCCAGCGCACCGCAACCCTAACCAGGATAAGCGGTGTTGAAAATGGATGGATGGTCTTTAGCCTTCACTTCATACAGCCATCCATTTCCTATATGGCGTATACTGTTGAGGGCTGAGGGTAGCCGGAGCCTTTCCCAGCCGACAGCTGACGAAAGGAAGACCGCACCTTGGACTGCGCACCACTCAATTACAGGGCACATAGACAGACAATCATTCACACTCCCATTCATACATTGTGCATGAACTAACGACGGAGCTACTCAATGTACGGACACATGTCCAACCGTGACGGCATAAAAGCCAAATGAACCGCTGCACTACTCGGTCTCAAGCAAATATACAGGATATTCATATTCATTCCAACTTGTCACAACTCTCATCACGAAAAGTGGTAATAAAAAAATGGATGGATGGGACAACATCAAATTTATATATTATAGTCAGGGGCTGATAACATTATGGAGCCACATGCCGGTGAAGGGTGACAAATACACAGCACAGTTTTAGTCATGCAGTCATGTGACCATTGTGATCCATCTTGTCCTCCAGCTAAATGTCAAACAAAAGTCAAATCTATCTAACTTTTCTGTCTGTATGTCTGTACATCTAGCTGGCAAAATAAGATGGGAAGTGACAGCTGAATCAGAACAATGCTATCAATGCCCCTCAAAGCCGTTCGGAGACCGACATAGACAGCATACTCATACCGTTCATATGAGTCTGAGGCCCACTCGGCTATAAGCAATGTGCTTGGTGATTCGTATCCATCCTTTTAAAGCATCATGTACTGTATGTTGCCCATGGCTGTGTTTTATGGTCATGGTAAACATTTGACTAACAAGACTCTGCGGCACCTTTGAGGCCCAAGAGGGTCTCACATTCTGTTGCTCTACATTTAGCAAACTTCATTTTTCAGTCGACTTGTAAACAAGCACAGATATCCACAATCTACATACATACATACAAAGCACATTTTGCACCTACGATACTAGTACGTCAACACTTGACTATAATACGCCACCCGCTTGATCGATGTTTCTTGTTGTTACGTCGTTAGCAGGGATGCACAATGGCTGGAGGGTTGGAGCATGGGTCAAGAATATTTCCATTTCGTCCATCTATCCATTTTCGATACAGCTTGAAGTCATTAGGGTCGCGGGCGTGCTGGAGCCTATCCCAGCTGACTTTGGGCGAGAGGCGGGATACACCCTGGAGCGGACGCCAGCCAATCACAGGTTTCCATTTCAAACTGTCTTCAATTTGTCTGTGAATAATGCCTTCGTCTTAAAGACAAAACTAAGAAATTTAAGTTTGGTGCTGATCCAACTGAGGATTTTTCTCCCGAGTAAAATAGCACATCACTATGTATTACAATATGTCTTGAGGAATATCGAATGTGTGGTATTGTACCCACAACTGGTGTGTTTTGCATGTGGCTAAATTTATAGTCCTAGATGATGTTACAAGTTTTGATCATCTGTCACTGGGACTACGTCTTCCCTTTACACTCAATGTATTCATTGAGGATCCTGTCTCCATCAAGGCACCGCAGTTCTGCCCTCTCAGTCACGGGGCAATGCCAAGAATCAAAAGTATGGCATTCATGTGAACAGAGTGTGCGCTTGGTGATGACTGGCAGGAGCCAGGTGGGCAGCACTTCCTGCAATTCGTTGTGCCACATCACCACTGCTTAGTTTATTTAGTACATTGTCTATTAGTTTGTTTTTCATTTGAGGTACTTTAGGATGACGTGTTCGAAAGCACTTCACTTTTAAACGCAGAATTGTATTTTATTTTCAATATTATTTGACAGCCTTAGTCGTGACTAAATTGTAGTTTGCGATCCACTATGAATTATTTTGACTTAACGAGATCTCTTTAACTCTAAATGGTGGACCTACGCTATAGACAGAAACAGGAGTGCTATAGACGCAGCAGTGTTGTGGCTGCAATAGAGAGTATATATATATATACACCCATGACCCTGCACTGGTTACAATGTATAGAAAATTGAGCGATGGAGCTCTCCATACCCACCACAATAAAGTCAGCTGAATGTAAAACAAACCAAACCAACCAGGTTGCATCCAACTTTGATGTAAACTGTTACAGTTTCTTCAGACAAGGCCAAAGAATGGGAAACATAATGGAACCCATACCTGGAGGACACAAGCAGCTGTAAGGGGCCTCCCTCACGTCTCGCGTCTTTGGTAATCGCGCTGCAAGCTTCTGCATGCGGGAAAAGGAGAAAGAATGAATTCAGTCAAACATCTCAATAAAGTGAATACAAACAAGCATCAGGGCAACGTCTTTACGCAAACTAAGAAAAATAATTTGAGACATTGAGCTTGTGATTTTGTAAAAACGTAACTGATCGTGATGGGGTGAGGTAAAACTGCTTTGGAGTTGGATCATTGTTTCCGGAAAACATGAAAGGTCTCATGCCATCAACTTTTTTTCTTTATATAATCTTTGATGTCCTTTTATTGGGTTTGCATGATAATTTGGTTTAAAAAAATGAACAGGATTCCCTTTTTTCAAACTCTTCTTGGTCAGTCTTTTCCGTCTGGCATTTGAGACCGCTTTATTTCTTCCCAAATAATTTGAAGCCAATTACTCCTCAACGTCTCTGAATTTCGCAGGTGAAAGCTTTGCCCACGAAGCAGCCGCTGAGCCATTTTACTTGAGATGAGTGGGCGTGCAGCAACCAACAAGTGGGCAAGTACAGCATTGACTGTTTAGAGGCTGGCGACAGGTGCTGTCATTCCAAGCGCTCACAGTTCTCTGGGCTGTTACAGTGCATCAACGTCTGTTATCTCAGTCTGTGGTACGATGGTTTAAACGGTCAACGTGTCATTAAGGGAAAAGAGACCCAAGAGCTCAAGAATTTCAAAGATTCCTGTCTGACCAAAACTAAAATATACTTGGCCGCTAGATGAAGCAAGATTACTTCGCTAAAGGCTGATAATGCGTTCAACTCACATTCAAACAGATGAAAAGTTAATGTGTGGGTTCAAATGTTGTTGAAGGTAATGGAACGTTAAAGTGGTTTGCAGATGTTTGTAAAAAAAAAAAAAAAAAAAAAATCAGCTGAAAGTATGCAACAGGAAGAAACCACAGGATTTTGGAGGACGTTGTTGAATGTTACAAACAAATGAGGGTGTTTCAAAAAAATGTTTGTTTTTTTACATCCCAGAATCTCTAGAAGAATCTGAAATTTCCACTTGAAATTATTCCAAAATTGTTTCAAGAATATTGCAGATTTTTAAAGATTTGCTTTTTATAGGTTGTTACCCAACTGGATACAGGCAAGTCTGAATTTATAGTTGTGCGCCTTCCATGTAGTACCTTGTCGTGCCGAACATGCCAGGCAGAATTAAGTTCTACTGGATGTCCAAACCCCGATTTCAATGAAGTTGGGATGTGTAAAATATAAATCACAATAGAATATAGTGATGTCTAAATCCTTTTCAACCGACAGTATATTCAAATAAATACACTACAAAGACAGAATATTTAATGTTCAAACTGATCAACTTCAATGGTTATTTGCAAATATTCACTCATTTTGAATTTGATCCCGGCAACAGATTCCCAAAACGTTCGGACAGTTGCACGTTTACCACTGTGTTACATCACCTTTCCTTTTTGACAGCACTCAATAAGCATTTATGAACTTAGGAAACTAATTGTTGAAGCTTTGTAGGTGGAAATATTTCCCATTCTTGCTTGATGTACAACTTCAGTTGCTCAACAGTCCGGGGGCCTATTTTTATATTTTACATTTTAAAACGACTTTGGTAATGACATGCAATAAAAATATTATGTGACTTAAGGGTACAAATGAGGAAAAAACTTAGTCTTCCAGATATCAAAATGTCTGACTTCTCTGTGCCCGAGCATGTGCTTGAGTGACAAGACAAAATGACACAGGGAATTAAAGAATCGGATTTTGAATCAACTTTATTGATCTGAAAATGGTCAATGTGGCGGCAATGACAGCAACTTTAAGGGACAGACATATTTTAGTAAAAATAAAAGACAGAATTTGAAACGTTTTGGACGTATGATGAGAAATCATTCATTCCATTATATTTTAAGGAATTTATGGTAAAGGTTACACCATTTTAGCATTTTTTTAGTAGAAAGATAGCGCTTCGTATATCCAAACCCTGTGCTCGGGACAGGGTGAAAACTGTAAAATACCACCATAAAACCGCAAAAAAGAAAAAGTCAAAATATGCTAATATTAACATGACATTTTAGACAACACTTATAATCGGGCACGCCCACTGCTGGTACTTGAAAAAATCAATTTAAATATATTTTGTCTTCAAATTTGACATCAAGGACACAAAAAGGCCGCAATCAGATAAACAGAGATAGCAGAGACAATATATTGTACGCCTCTGGATAATGTTGTGCTGTATGGTTTGGTTAAACATTTTGGTGTTTAAATTCATCACCGCTTAATCTGGTTAGGGTTGTAGGGGGCTGGAGGCTATCCCAGCTGACTTCGGACGAAAGACGGACTACACCCTGAACTGGTCGCCAGACACTCGCAGGGCACATATGGACACGGACAACCATTCACACTCACATTCACACATCAAGTTTCAAATGTTCAACATATCTAATATTCTTTACAGTGCACAGTTTAGCATCGTGTCAGCACTTTATGCGACAGTTCGACTTTCTCAGCATAGATTGTATTAATCATAATAGCAATCATATGATCATGTCAGCTCTTTTTTCCTTGTCCTTGCTGCGTTTTAAAGCTTTATAATGACCTTAACTGTCAGCATGCCTGCTTAGTCTCAAGCTCCAAAGTCACTGTGTGTTGAAAGTAGTGGCCCCTGTTATATATTTGTGTGCGTGCGTGTCTATGTACAGGTATTTGTGTTGGTTTTTATGTGTGCACGTATGTAGCCATGAACTGTTTCCTGATGAAGTGCAGTGGTACGTAGTTGGAGCACTTTTGCTTGAGTGTACTGTTTGCAATAGGCTTGCTGATTAGCAGGTGTCATGGCTACTCCTAAGCAAGCACACATACATTAAGTATTTGTCTTTGTGAGGTCTATGTAAAAGTTGTCATACATACGTACAGGCATCTCAGAATAGTGGGTGATAGGTTCGCAGAGAACTGTGTGGTTAAATCAGTGCAGAGGGAAACTGTATTTTTCACTTTTCTTCACTTCAAATGTGGCGTGGCGCTCCCCACCAGCATCTGCTCTCACTACGTACAACAGACTTTTGCCTTGCATACAGAGAGCTCTTCTTGGTTGTTTATAAATGTTATAGGGGCCATGTTTAGGCCAGGCTAGCAGCAGAGTCAGGAGAAGGTCAGGAGGTCAGGGTTTTTTTTTTTGGTGGCGATAGTGAGGATATGCCTATTATTGAGATGAAGTGTAAATACCTCATTGGCTGGATGTAAACTGGTGTTTTAAAAAAATAAAAAATACCCCTCCACCCCCCAGCCCGCACGTCGCACTGCTAATGCTCGATGACCAGGTAAACAAACTTGGAAAAAAAGCACCCAGATTCACTCCTCATTATTCAACAAGGCAAAACTCAACCACATACTCCCTAAATTGACAGTCCCACCAGGGAAAACAACATTCTAGACCACTGCTCCAACACGCTAAATGACGCATACCGTGCTATAGCCCCTGTGCAGCTCTGGGCTTGTCTGATCATTGTTTAATACACTTAATACCAACATACAGGCCCCTTCTACGTTGACCGTCCATGAACAGGATTGGGACGTACCTTCAAACGTGGGACTCCACTTCATCCTAGAACACCTCAACGGTGCGAGGACCTACGTGAGGATCCTGTTTGTAGACTTCAGCTCTACGTTAAACACCATCATCCCCGAACTCCTCTCCTCCAAGCTTCTCCAGCTCAGTGTCAGCTCAATGCAATTTGCCAGTAAATTTGCAGCTTCCTGACGGGCAGGACACTGCAGGTGAGGCTGGGAGACACCACCTCATTCACACGCACCAACAGCACCAGGGCGCCCCAAGGATGTGTCCCCTGTCTGCTCCTCTTCTCTCTCTCCACGAACGAGTGCACCTCAACCCACCCAGCTCCTGAGGTTTGCAGACGACACCACAGTCATCGGACTCATCAAAGACTGTGACGAATCTGAATATCGACAGGAAGGGGAGCAGCTGGAGCTTTGGTGCAGCCAAAACAACCTGGAGCTGAACGTGATCAAGACTGTAGCGATGATCGTGGACTTCAGGAATCATGGCAGACCAACATCAACTCCATCCTCAAAAAGGCTCAGAAGAGGATGTACTTCCTGCAGCTTCTGAGGAAGCACGGCCTGCCACAGGAGCTATTGAAGCAGTTTAACACAGCAGTCATTGAATCAGTCCTGTGTTCTTCCATCACAGTCTGGTTTGGTGCCACAAATAACGACAAACTCCGACTGGAATGGACAAACAGGACTGCTGAAAAAAACTAACAGCACCATTTGGACAATTGTCTCTATTCTAGATTATCCATCCGTCCATCCATTTTCTGAGCCGCTTCTCCTCACTAGGGTCGCGGCTGTGCTGGAGTCTATCCCAGCTATCATTGGGCAGGAGGCGGGGTACACCCTGAACGGTGGGTCAATGTAAATGCAAATAACCAGGTAACATCAGAATATGTATTTTCTATACCAATGCTCACACACATTGCTTGAAAAGGCTGATATGATAATAAAATAAAAGCAAGAACTGTTTTTGATGTTATACTGTACCCGTTGCTAATCTGGACTGGGTTATCAAGTTGTTCTACTTTTGTCTGATATCAGTATACACCACGTTAGCCCATCAGTGGAAGCTCACCAGCTCAGTAACATGTTTCTTTCACAAAAGACTCATTCAAACCAATTATTCTTAAGAGTGAAAATACTGAAGGTTTCGTCTAATTCTTCCTCTACTGCTACTCTTTGTTCTTTGTATTTTGTAGCAGTTTGGGTGCCCTATGGTCCTATGTTGCCTCTCCCAGGTCAGCCTTAGTACAATAACAGGCATCTATTTCGGGAGGGACAAAGTCATCCAAATATTCCATACACATTAATGGTTCCAACTCTTACCAGGACATGGTCACTATCGCTGTACTTCTACAACCCCAATTCCAATGAAGTTGGGGCATTGTGTTAAACATAAATAAAAACAGAATACAATGATTTGCAAATCATGTTGAACACCATCATCCCTGAACTCCTTTCCTCCAACCTTCTCCAGCTCAGCGTCTCACCTGCCATCTGCCAGTGGATTTACAGCTTCCTGACGGGCAGGACATAGCAGGTGAGGCTGGGAGAGATTGATACTGATTCTGATGTTCAACCTATATTTAATTGAATACACTATAAAGACAAGATATTTAATTTTCAAACTAATAAACTGTTTTTAGCAAATAATCTTTAATTTAGAATTTTATGGCTGCAACACGGTCATGTTTACCACTGCGTTACACCACCTTTTCTTTTAACAACATTCAATAAATGTTTGTGAACTCAGGACACTAATTGTTGAAGCTTTGGAGGTGGAATACTTTCCCATTCTCGCTTGATGTACAGCTTCAGCTGTTCAACAGTCCGGGGTTTCCGTTGTTGTATTCTATGCTTCATAATGTGCCACACATTTTCAATGGGAGACTGGTCTGGACTGGACTCTTTTATTACGAAGCCATACTGTTGTAACACATGCAGAATGTGGTTTGGCATTGTCTTGCTGAAATAAGCAGGGGCGTCCATGAAAAAGACGTTGCTTGGATGGCAGCATGTTTCTCCAAAACCTGTATGTACCTTTCAGCATTAATGGTGCCTTCACAGATGTGTAGGTTACCCATGCCATTGGCACTAACACAGCCCCATACCGTCACAGATGCTGGCTTTTGAACTTTGCGTCCATAACAGTCCGGATGGTTCTTTTCCTCTTTGGCCCGGAGGATACAACGTCCACAATTTCCAAAAACAATTTGAAATGTGGGCTCATCGGACCACAGAACACCTTTCCACTTTTCATCAGTCCATCTTAGATGAGTTGGGCCCAGAGAAGTTTCTGGGTGTTGTTGATAAATAGCTTTTGCTTCACATAGTAGAGTTTCAAGTTGCACTTACGGATGTAGCGCTGAACTGTATTTACTGACATTGGTTTTCTGAAGTGTTCCTGAGCCCACGTGGTGATATCCTTTACACATTGATGTCGGGTTTTGATGCAGCGCCGCCTGAGGGATCGAAGGTCACGGGCATTCAATGTTGGTTTTCAGCCTTGCCGCTTACATGCAGTGATTTCTCCAGATTCTCTGAACCTTTTGACTCTGCATTATGGACCGTAGATGATGAAATATCTAAATTCCTTGCAATTTTACGTTGCGGAACATCGTCCTTAAACTGTTTGACTATTTTCTCACGGACTTGTTCACAAGGAGGTGAACCTCGCCCCATCTTTGCTTGTGAATGACTGAGCAATTCAGGGAAGCTCCTTTTCCACCCAATCATGGCACCAACGTGTTCCCAATGAGCCTGCTCACCTGTGGGATGTTCCAAACAGGTGTTTGATGAGCATTCCTCAACTTTCTCAGTCTTTTTTGCCACCTGTCCCACCTTTTTGCAGCCATAAAATTCTAAGTTAACGATTATTTGCTAAAAACAATAAAGTTGATCAGTTTGAACATTAAATAGCTTGTCTTTGTAGTGTATTCAATTAAATATAGGTTGAATATCCATCCATCCATCCATCCATTTTCTGAGCCGCTTCTCCTCACTAGGGTCGCGGGCGTGCTGGAGCCTATCCCAGCTGTCATCGGGCAGGAGGTGGTTTTTAGGTTTTAGGTTTTTATCAAAATATCTTTTTTCCTTCGGTGGCATGAGGCTATGGAAAGACAGCCGCATGCTGCAAAGGTCTAGCAAAACAACTTGACCTGCATCTCGTAATAGAAATTAAATATTTGTCCAAGTCCAGTCATCTGGCCCAAACAGCCAGCTTTCCAACATGGAACCTTCCTCATACAATACCTTACTTTGAGTTGTAATTACTATTTACAACTGATGCAGTCATTCATTTTGGGGAGTGCAGTCTCAATAACTGAAGTGGGAAAGTCATAACTTGGCTATATTTACTGAATTACAAGTAATTATGTTAGAAAATGAGATGGAACACGAATCACTTTAAGCATACAGTTCATTCCACTTTTGTTATTATTCATGACATGCTTTATTGACTTATTTTTACACTTGATACAGTTCCTCTGTACTGTGTACAAAGTTTTGGACAACTTTGAGCTGCGTGGCAAATGCACCATTCGCAAATGACTTCAAAACACAAAACCTCGCTGTTTGGGAGGAAAGTAACACCGAAGGCTATCTATGAAAGGCGACATATGGTTGAGCCTCATTAATAATGACTATGTATACGCACAGAGATAAACAAAAAAGGCCTGCTGCATTGCCTTGGGCGTGTGATGCTGCATATGAAGGAGATCCTCATCACCGTGGGGCCCAGGGTCAGCGTCGCAAACAGCTCTCCGCGGCTTTTAAATTGTATAATTCGCAAATGGTAAAATGTCAAGACCAAAAAAACTTTTTGGGTTTTCATTGTCTCGTATCTGACATTATACAACAATAGAGAATGTGACTCGTTTTCTCAAGTGTAGCACTTCGCAGCTGAATTGAGGAGAAATTACATCGATATCATCCAGTTTATTGAAATAAAAAAATATCTAATTGATGATACCATCAAGAGACCGAAAACAGGCCAAAAACGATACCCATCTATCCATTTTCTATAGAAATGGAAATGGATGGGTGGCTAAATGGATATCTTTCGGCAAGACAACAGCTTTTGCTGTTGTCTTGTTGTCAGGTGAGCGATTACAAGGAATTTACAAAAACAGACGTAACATCAACAATCAAATTTGTTGTATCAAATTTGAAGCGTTCTGTCAGCCATCAAATTGCGCTCATTAGGAATAAAAAACACGCAATACAGTTTCCTTTTTACAGTTTTTTAAAGATATTGTAGTTAGGTTGCGAGAAAATTGCCTGTGGCTTTTTTTTTTTAAATGATGTTTTTTAATTTATTTTGCGTGTGTTTGTATATTATTACAACTGACTGGAGAATCTGGAGTCCACAACCTCTTTACAAGTTAGTCGGCAGTGGGGTCTAGTAAAAGCAAATGCCTGGTTCTGAGAAAGCATTGCAGTGAAGTGGGGGGGTGGGAAAGGTTTGGCTCAAAAAAAAAAAAAAACAAGCATTTGGAAGACTTCAATCACTCTGGAAAAGCTTGTTAGTGTAGCTGTGCAAAAGTGGTCAATGAAAGGGTTACACAGAGGGTGTCTTTAGGAGCAACAGATGTCAAAGGCTGGGAAGAGCACCTTGTACTAAACCCATGCAGATTCACAATTGTAATTTTTATAGCTTACAGCTCCAGGATGCTCAAATTTACAAAGCAGGCATTTAATTCATTTGGAAATTCACCTGAATTGGGTGTCAGATTGCGTGCTCTCCTCGCTAATTCCAGTAAACAAATTGGTAAATATCTTTTTTTTTCTTCGCAATCAATGAATCACTAATCCCAGGGGCCCAACTGTTAGGGCACGTACAATGTGTATTGAAGAAATACAGTATTTGACAAAATAAAAATCCTTAAAAAAAAAAAACTTCTCTTCCTTTTAGTTGCTTTACATGAATTCATTAAAGTGACATGAGTTCAAAAAGACAGCATATTACTCAGCAACCTTTCCTCCAATAATTATTCCATTAATAAATGAATCATGACATTTTATTGAACACGATACTTACTTACGAACAATTTGATGGCATTTGAAAGGCTATATGAAGTTACGCTTTGACGGTGGATAAAATAATTGCCGCCGAAATATTTTTTTTTCCAGGAACTGACACAGTTGATTCTAATTTCCAATTTCCTTTGATGACAATAGCAAATGAATGACTATCAAAGGTGAATTGAATTCCAAATATTTGAAACTTAGATTTACAAATTCAATTAGGTTCTAATGAATCCAAGAAATACTTTTGTGCTAAGGAAAAAGATTTGATAGTGGACTGAAATTTTAAGGTACAATTTTTTACGTTGGCCTTGGCCTCGGCCTCTCAAGGCCATCAAGTACAGTATTTCTCATCAGATTAGAAAAAACAATGGAAGAGAAACACAAACCTTCTCCAGGATTTGGTCCAGTCTGTCCAAAATAACGGGCTCCACCTGCTCCAGGGACAACATCCAGGCAGCGAGGTGCTGCTGCTCAAGACTTACTATCCTGGACTGCAACGCCGTCGTCCGCACAAAAACACCAATGCATACTCCAACACTTAGCAGAGATAATGCGATGCAAAGAGTTACGGAAGAAAAATCTCTCCAGTTGTCCCACCTCAGCTTTTTGGAAGGGTTCTTCTGTAGCTTTTGGCTCATTTGCCCAGCGTCTGTCCATTTCTGTTCCGTCTCCATTTTAGACCTAAACTTATGTTTTTATCCACTTTAAAATCAGTAAACTCATCAGGAAGAAGAAAACCAGTTGGGAATCTCGGTGGCTTGCAAAGGCGGGCTTTGTCGCAAGTTGTCAACCTGTTGTTTCTAATAAACGTTCTTACTGAGACGTGAGCAACTGTATCAAACTTGGAAACAAATACATTTTGTGGCTTCCCATCAGTCAGAGATGTTCCTGATGACGTTGACGCATAGAGATGGACCGGTTGTCATCTCAATTCCACTCACGTCCCGTAAATTGGTTGCTCCTCTCCTAAATGGTCGCAGTGTGTGCCGCAGGTCTGCCGCCAGTGCGCCTTACTGAAACCTGAACCAGCGTCTCTCTCCTCTCACTTCTCTCTCCCTCTCAGATACCGCGGCCCATTTTGCACACACTGCACGCTCCTCCTCCGTGGCTGGCTTTAGGTTAAAAGCCGGGGCGGGATTCGTGGCAATGCTGTAGCCCCCTTTGATGTGCGCACTTGGCGAGGGGTATTTTTAGGGGACGCAAAACCAGCAACTGCTGTGGCGATGGTCTGCTGACTGCACTGCTCTCATCCAACCAAAACAACAAGCAAATCGTCCAGCTACAGTAGTCCAATAGAGTAGTGTGGAAATGGTTGGCGTTGAATTTCTTCTAATTTTCGCGAATTCAAACTATAATTTGACAATATTTTCCACTGAATTCAGTTGTCCTTGAAATGAATTTGTCAAAATGTAGCCATAACGGCATTGGCTGAAGTTGCAGTTTAAAAGAGTTCGCAGATGTCTGTCGGTGAGATGATTTGCTAAAATCAATAAATAAATACATAAAGAAAGAAAGAAAGAAAGAAAGAAAGAAAGAAAGAAAGAAAGAAAGAAAGAAAAATGTTTCACACTTTCTGCACCATCTCTCTTGTCTTTCTGCACTCAGCCCATTTGAGGAGCCAAACCGCATCCTGACCTATATATTGCTGGGCCAATGGTGAGTCCGGCTTTCGGTAATGCCTGGATCAGACTACAAGACATATTTTCTTTCTCATTATGTCACACTTGTCTCAGTCAGAAGACTGATAACACTAGAAACTAGAACTAGCAGACATCCCAACAGCTTCTTCCCTCTTGCGATCAACTTCTTAAACGCCTAATCTACAAATCTTTTGCAACATGCTGGCAATGTTTTTGACTTGAGATCGTTGTCACATTTCTGTGGGGCCAATTATATATTACTCGTGCACTCACTGTTGTAGTCTCGCCACGCTGCACTATTTGCATATCTGTTGTTGACCAATAATGGCCACTCATGCCAGAGGAGCATCTGCTCCATTTGCACACTGATTGAGGAGTATCTGCAATATTTGCACAACCAACATTGTCCCAGATGATCGCGCTACTCGTCACTTTAAACCGCATACACTCCTTGAAGTCTCGGGTCCCTTTGCACAATGGTCATTGCACCGGACTATTGGAATATTAGTCATTCCAACTGCTCTAAGTGCTTGAGGACTCTGCATCTTTTGCACAATTGTCAAAAAAAAATTTTAAAAAAAAATAATGTACCGGCATTACCAAACAACGAGCAACCCTTTATTGCTCAGTGACTGTTTTTTGTTTTGTCAATGTCTTTATGTCTCCAAAGTGTTCTCTGTCAATTGACTGTCTGTTGGCGTACTAGAGCAGCTCCAACTACCGGAGACAAATTCCTTGTGTGTTTTTTTTTTTTTTTGGACATACTTGGCAAATATAGATGATTCTGATTCCACGACATAAAAATCCATTTCATCCACAAATAACTGGTTAGCTTCTGGATTTGAACCAGGGATGTCCATACTAGTCAGTGGGTTCAGTTCCGACTCAGTGATGGTGTGAATGTGAGTGTGAATGGTTGTCTGTCGTCTATATGTGCCCTGGGACTGACTGGTGACCAATTCAGGGTGTAGTCCGCCTTTCGCCCGAAGTCAGCTGGGATAGGCTCCAGCGCCCTGTGACCCTAAATAGGATATGCTGTGTTGGAAATGGATGGATGGATGATGTGTGATTCTGCCTGTCAATATTTTCATTCATTCAGATCATTTTCAGGGGCATTGAACATATCGCAACTGGACTGTTCTATTTGGATTAGCAGACGTTTCACCTCTCATCCGAGCAGGCTTCATCAGTTCATGCATTACGGCATAGTTAGGACAGAGTTGCCTAAATTGGTTTTGACTTAGACTGAGAGATTCATGCAGTGGCAGTTTCTGATGTGGGCTATATGGGCAGCCAGAGCGATACAATAACTTTTGAGTAACTTCTGATTTGAAAAAAAATAAATAAAAAATCAGAGCATGAACATCAAATCAAAATAAATATATGAAATTATATGCATTGGGCCCTGCAGAAACATTGTTTGCTTTATACACTGAAATGAGTGAATGAAGAAGCTGTTTGCTGACCAGACTAATAGTGTGTGTGTGTGTGTGTGCGTGTGTGTGTTTGAGCGCAGGCAAGAGAGAGAGAGAGCGAGAGAGAGCGAGAGAGAGAGAGAGAGAGAGAGAGAACTTACTGCAAGACGTTTTCTCAAGTTAGAAGTGGGCTGAAATGTCCACTTCTAACTTGAGAAAACATATATATATATATATATATATATATATATATATATATATATATATATATATATATATATGGACTGGTTAGAGCGTCAGCCTCACAGTTCTGAGGACCCGGGTTCAATCCCCGGTCCCGCCTGTGTGGAGTTTGCATGTTATGTTCTTCCCGTGCCTGCGTGGGTTTTCTCCGGGCACTCCGGTTTCCTCCCACATCCCAAAAAACTTGCATTGATTGGAGACTCTAAATTGCCCGTTGGTGCGAATGGATGGTTGTTTGTGAATTCTAGTTGTTTGCCGTGAATAAAAAGGTTCGTTTTGCAGGAAGTACTGTATTTCGTTAAAGATGGGGGGGGGGGGAATGGAGACTCTGCAAGTGTTTGTTTTGGTAAAACAAGTACTGTACAATAACAAGAGAATAAGTGTAATGGAAGTAATGGAATATTAATTATAACCACTACCCTCTGTTCATATTTATTGTCATGGTTATATATTAATACCCATGGGAGAACCAGGGCACAGCCGCACGACCATTTTAATAAGGAAGTTATAATTCTCCCTAATCAGTCATGGGAGACCGTGTGTAAAGAATGTCCAAAATCATGGTTGCACATAAAATGGACACATACTCAGTGCCTTTGAATTCAAGAAGGACTGGGACCACAGCACTGTTCTACAACGTGTCAGGGATGGCTTTGGTAGGCAAGTTCCAGATGATGTCAGGTAAACGGCTCTTTTTCTTCTTCTTTGTAAAAGACATCCATCCATCCATTTTCTGAGCCGCTTCTCCTCACGAAGGTCGCAGGCTTGCTGGAGCCTATCCCAGCTATCATCGGGCAGGAGGCGGGGTACACCCTCAACTGGTTGCCAGCCAATCGCAGGGCACATACAAACAAACAACCATTCGCACTCACATTCACACCTATGGGCAATTTAGAGTCTCCAATTCATGCATGTTTTTGGGATGTGGGAGGAAACCGGCGTGCCCGGAGAAAACCCACGCAGGCAGGGGGAGAATATGTAAACTCCACACAGGCGGGGCCGGGGATTGAACCCGGGTCCTCAGAGCTGTGAGGCTGACGCTCTAACCAGTCCCCACCGTGCCGCCTTTGAAAAGACAATCATCATTTATTTTATTTTTTGAAATCAGCGGTCACTATCTCTTCTTTTCAATAGTCTTTTTAAAGTACTGAACACAGATTTTGCCATAAAATGTACTTCATTCAGTCACACAATTAATTCAGCATAAATCTGAAGTGAGGTGCATGAATTGAGTACTCATCTCAAGTCTCTTAATTGTAACCTTCAAAGTGCCTCACTCCTCACAGCATTGAAAATGACCTTGTAGTGGCCCAAGTGTCGAAAACACGTCAAGGATGGAGCATCAAGGAGCTTCCATGGGATAGCTTAAATAGAG
Organism: Phycodurus eques; assembly: GCF_024500275.1. Classification (NCBI taxonomy): domain Eukaryota; kingdom Metazoa; phylum Chordata; class Actinopteri; order Syngnathiformes; family Syngnathidae; genus Phycodurus; species Phycodurus eques. The sequence continues at coordinate 27,570,524 of NC_084535.1, forward strand.
GGCTGTGTGATGTATCCTTTGTGGAAGTCTCAGTTCCTCGATGTTGACATATGAAAATGGGCGAGGACCGGCTGGTTCGTAAACCGAGCAGAACTTCAAATGAAATAGTTCATCTTCTGTTTTCAGCATTCCTTGATTATTTCAGTTTGAATATACATATTTTGCTGAGAGTCTGTTCTATTTTCACAGTATTTGATGTCAAAATTAGACTGAGTCATGGTTACCGCACTTAACCGAGCACCTATTTCTAAGGCTTGTTTCGTAACTAGGCTGTAATTTTCTCAAATGAGTTGGGGCACAAAAGGAAAATGTTAACACTACACTGTCTATGCATTCAATGTAATACACAAGCCGCATATGATGGGATAATCAACACTTCATACATATTTACAACTCACTCCAAATATGGGAGGTGAGTGTTGACAGGCTTGGGATTCATGATCGTGCTTGCATCAGCAAAGTTGGGAAGTGGTAACAACGTTGGTTATATTCGAATTCAATGTCATCTCACTTGAAGCAAAACACCAAGTGGACATTTTTTAAAATGCATTTTTGTATTCACCTATTGCAAAACAAAAACAAAATCACAAAATAAAGTTCAACATTTTGTGAAAGTGCATCTGTTCATTCATTTCTGTTTTACAGGCCAGAAAAGGTTCGTGTCCAAGAAATATTACTGGAACTCTCAAGCAAATTAAATGCAAAAAGGCAGTGTAAATTGAACATAAATCACATTGCTGTATGGGAGGGAGCCATGCGAGGCTTCCAAAGGTTGTCCTATGACCCCAATTTTATGATGTATGTAAAATTTTCTGATGACATGGGGATACATGGAGGAGGAGTTGAGTTAGGAGGACCAAAGAGAGAATTCTTCAAGCTTCTGATGGACAACATTGCCAGGTCACCCATGTTTGAGTGGAAAGAAAACGGAAAGAACTTGGCGCTTTACAGTACAGGTAATGACTGGCTTCGTTTAATGAGAAATATTTGATTTTATTGTGATTGCAGCCTTTAAAATGATTTAGTTATTACTACAACCAGTTCAGGGTGTAGCCCGCCTCCTGCCCGATGATAGCTGGGATAGGCTGCAGCACGACCACGCGACCCTAGTGAGGAGAGGCGGCTCAGAAAATGGATGGATGGATAGTTATTACTATACAGCTATGCTCTGGCCTCATTGTAGTGAGTGTTGATTATTTTGTTGAATTACATAAATGTACCGGTTCAGGGTGTACCCCGCTTCCCGCCCGAAGATACCTGGGATAGTCCAGCACGCCCGCGATCCTAGTGAGGAGACGCGATAAAAAGAAAATGGATGAAATTTGCATTATTTCCTTTTCTGCTCTCAGAGGGGACTGGTACTACTTTGCTGGTAGAGCCATTGCAGTGACCTTGGTACATGGTGGTCCACCACCAAACTTCCTCTCTCCAGTACTATTTAGTCTTCTGGTCAATTCTTCAGCAAATCCAAAAGTCGAAGTTATAGCTGACACCGAACTCGTGGATAAAGTAAAAAAAAAAACATCTTAAACTGCATTGCAAAGTTCTCTCGTGTTCCAATTTGAAAGGTGGAGCGACCCACCTTTTTATTTTTACTTTGAATGCTACCACTGCTGAATTGGCAAGTGTTGATAGCAGAGCGCATTTCCCTTTTTACTTATTGCAACGTTGGAGAACAATACGCTGTTAGGAAAGCTTGTCTGCATTTTGTGAAACAAGATTGTTTGGAAGCAGCACCTTTCATTCGTTAAATTCGATGACAGTTTTGCAGTAACATATTAATCCTAAAGGGAATATTTAATTTCTTGTTGAAAATTGAACGGTATTTAAAATGTAAGGGTAACTTTCCGAGTTTTGCATGTCTTTGCCTTTCTCCCCCTGTCTGGAGAATTTTGGGATTAAAAAAAAATAAAAAATCAAGGCTTCATCACCCAGCCCTGTTGTAAAAATTTAATAAGACTTGCCATAAGTCACTCTGCTTATCCTTGTGATGCTAGGTATCTGAAAGTACAACGCTTGATGACCTCGAAGTCAAAAAAATCCTTTGCCTGAGGACTTGGCCTATGCAGTCGATTACAGACAAGGCTCTGCTGGTACATGACATTGTCATGTTTCAGGTCATTTCAGAGGTATGCAGTAATAGCTGTACACTAGTCTGTATAGGGCATGCCAGCAGGGTTTAAGGCGAGCGTCACAAAATATAATGAAAGTCTATGAAACCAACGGGCGGTTTGACTTTGCACAAGCGAGTTGTGGTTTGTGCAATTGTTTGCAGATTTTGTGAAGGACTGAAAAATCTCGGGGTTCTTCCACAACATCCAGACAGCTTTCGTCCCCTGTTCTGCTTTGCGCCACACAAACTGACTGCTGACCAGACAGATGGATCCTAGAAGGGAGCAACAAGAGAGCTGCTGAGGAGATGATGGTTACGTTTTCTCTAAGATGCAGAAGGTTTGCTTTAGTGGTCAAATACACACATGTATTCCACCACCCTTATAGTGTGTGTGTATATTATTTTTTTAACTACTATAACCGACTGTTTTGTTCTAACAGAAGAAGAGGGGCCATCCAAAGTTGAGAAAATCTTGGCCTTCACAACAGGAGCTTCTGTGGTACCACCTATTTTGGCTTTTCTCCAACTCCTTCTGTCCAGTTCCTTCATGAAGGAGATGATGACGCTTTTTCTCTGTTCCCTCTTGCCAACACATGCGTTAATTGCATGAAGTTGCCATTAGAAGCCTCTTACGAACTGTTTAAGGAGAGGTTCGACTTTGCGTTCACGAACACATATGGGTTTGGCCGAGCATGAACATGTTATTCTCGAATGTGAAAGTACATGGCTAAGAAATCTACAGAAGTAACAAAAAATGTTTGGAGTAGTTTTGTAACAAAAATAAGAACATTTTCATTAAGTTGACCTATCATCACAAAGAAAAAAGACATTGGTCTTCTTTAACAGGTGTATATTCAATGTTCAGTCACTGAATAAAGTTCAGAAGTGAACAGAAAATATCTATTCCATGGTTACCATCATTTTCCAGTGGGTTCACTTGTTGACTCATGTTCATTGTAATGTCATCCATGTTTGTATTCATTTCTGGAGTCACCACATTATTATTATTAGTTTGCAGTTCCGGCAATGGGCCTTCATCAACGCCAAAGTAGTTATTAGCATCAAGGACACTGTTAATGCCTGGATGGATTCCTGCATTGTTGATAACACCTGCATGCCACAATTGAAGGTGTGTCTGACTCCCTTGTGTAGAGAGCCCATGATTGATAAACATTTGTGTAAACATTTGACATGTTTATGTGAGCGTGAATTTATATGAGTTGAAAACGAAGTGGTTTCCAAATAAACTATGTGTACCTAATGGGGTGTCCAAAGGGAATGAAGGAATTTAATTGTTGTTGTGAAACTCGTGTCATAGATATGCACTGCGGACTACACACAGTCAGAGTCAAATATTACACGGCTTTTTTAAATATAGGTACATCTCAATAAATTAGAATATAGTTGAAAAGGTTTTTTCAGTACTCATCGAGTGATTAAACACTGAAGTACTTTTCAGAGGGAAAATTCCAGCCTAATTTCTACATTAAAAATCACTATATCTTGAATGAATTCACTATTTCGTTTGACGTTATATTTTACTTTCTCAGTATGGGGAATTTTTTTATTTGCTGTGTGCTACAATCATCAAAATAATATATATTTTAAATATGAAATATTGAAAAATATGAAATACTGAGTGTCTGAGTGTGTGCAGTGTGCAGTTCATCTCTAAAATTTCACTTTTTGAATTGAACTACCTAATAAAAGATTTACACTATTCATATGTGAGCATGATTGACATGAACTTGTGAATGCCAGTGATGTGTGCGAGAATGTGATTGACGTGCTCGTGTGAACGCATTTGAGTAGTGTCAATGAGAGCAATTGAGTAGTGTCAATGAGAGCATTTGAGTTGTGTCAGTGAGAGCATTTGAGTAGTGTAAGTGAGAGCATTTTAGTAGTATCAATGAGAGCATTTAAGTAGTGTTAATGAGAGCAAGATTCGTGCGTATGAGAGTGTTTGAGTCGTCACGATGGGAGCCTTTCAGTAGTTTGTGTGTGTGTGAAAGCATTTGAAAAGTAAGTGTGAGAGCTAATCCTGAATAATGTACCTAACGGCCCCTCATAATATGGAGCAGTCGTTCATATTCAGGTGCGCCTTATGTAATTTCTCATTGTCAGCTTCCAATATGGTCCTGGACCATACAGAAGGATTCACAGTATAAATAGCTAATAAAAATCTTGTCTTTCCACTGTAATTTTAGGCAGATCATGGGACGTTCTTTCAGTGTCAGCCACATCTTAGGATGCCATGTGCCTGCAAAGGCTTATGACAGCAGCTTGCCGGTCCAAAATCACTTGGCGTAATGACGACATGTGCTGCAAACCCTTGTAATTACAGTGTGGCTCAATGTAGGCAGCTGGCTTTGTGATTCTCCAAACTAAAATTTTTGAAAATGATCCTAAAAATTGAAGGTACATTTAATGCGATCATTTAATAATTTAAATTTGTATCTGACATCTGCTCTTATAACAGTTGTGATCGAAAAAGTATTACTTTCGTTTTAATTCGTTTCAATGCTGATGTTGGATTTATCTCACCAAACATTATAATGAATAAACACAAAAGGAATGAAGACGTTGGTCATTTTACTCATGAGGAGGGCACATGGGAGATTGTTCAGGTTACAGCCTCTCAACACGCTCTAAACAATCTCTCCCGTCGCTCCTGCATTTATTTGAAAATAGGGAGGTTTCTAAGTTTACAAGACATAACGTACTAAGCTACAAGACACAACACACTAAGGGTAGGGTTTCAAGGTGAAAACATGGCACCTGCCACGTCCCGGCCACGTCCTTCTCTCAGATGATTCCTGCTGAGTCATCTTCTTGAAGGCGAGACATCTTTCTTTCTAAACATTGTCCATAATACTAATGCAAGCTAAGCAAATAAATGATAACTTCTACAATATATCTAACAGCTGATCTGTCCAATTGTTTGTTACCTTTGTCACCTTCTCTTCTGTATCAAGGTCAGGAGTCTCTCCTGAAAAAAGAAAGAAGACAAACTCACAATGCTCATTAAATTAAAACTGATTAGACTGGAATTTTCCCAAATGCAGATTGACAAGCCACAAAGTTTCTGTGAGAAGTGAACCGATAAAACAGAACTGAAACTTTCTGGCAAATCACCTGAGGTGTATGTTTACAGATGCAAAAGTCAATCATGCAAAGAAAACAACACTATACTTACTTGGTGTACGCACAGTTATGTTCTTAAGTTTCAGCCAGCACAAATTCTGTTCAGTCTGTGCAAGATACAATGAAATCTCAAGACTCTCAAGGTATTCTGAAGCACATTGTACTGCCTACTGTCAGGTCATGGGTCTGTTAAAAGGATAATGGACAGACATAAAGAACAAAAGAAGGATCTTATTCTTTTGGTCATGACCCACAGCTCGTGACCATAGGTGAGGGTAGGAACGTAGATCGACCGGTAAATCGAGAGCTTCGCCTTTCGGCTTAGCTCCTTCTTTACCACAACAGACCAATACAAAGTCCGCATCACTGCAGATGCTGCACCGATCCGCCTGTCGATCTCCCGTTCCATTCTTCCCTCACTCGTGAACAAGACCCCAAGATACTTGAACTCCTCCAGTATCTCATCCCCGACCTGGAGAGGGCACGCCACCCTTTTCCGACTGAGTACCATGGTCTCAGATTTGGAGGTGCTGCTTCTCATCCCAGCCGTTTCACACTCGGCTGCGAACTGCTCCAGTGAGAGTTGAAGGTCACGGCTTGATGAAGCCAACACAATCACATCATCGGCAAAAAACAGAGATGCAATACTGATACCACCAAACCAGACCCCCTCTACGCCTCAGCTGCGCCTAGAAATTCTGTCCATAAAAGTTATGAACAGAATCGGTGACAAAGGGCAGCCTTGACGGAGTCCAACCTTCACCGGGAAAGAGTCCGACTTACTGCCTGATATGCGGACCAAACTCTGACTCCGGTCGTGAAGGGACCGAACAGCCCATATAAAAGGGGGTTCGGTACCCCATACTGCCGAAGCACCCTCCACAGGACTCCCCGAGGGACATGGTCGAACGCCTTCTCCTAGTCCACAAAACACATGTAGACTGGTTGGGCGAACTCCCATGCACCCTCGAGGACCCTGCCGAGTTTGTAGAGCTGGTCCACTGTTCCACGGCCAGGACGAAAACCACACTGCTCCTCCTGAATCTGAGATTCGACTTCCCGACGGATCCTCCTCTCCAGCACCCCTGAATAGACCTTACAAGGGAGGCTGAGGAGTGTGATCCCCCTGTAGTTGGAACACACCCTGTGGTCCCCCTTCTTAAAAAGGGGGACCACCACCCCAGTCTGCCAATCGAGAGGCACTGTCCCCCATGTCCACGCGATGGTCGCAGAGGCGTGTCAACCAGGACAGCCCCACAACATCCAGAGCCTTTAGGAACTCCGGGCGAATCTCATCCACCCCTGGGGCCCTGCCATCAAGGAGCTTTTTAACTACCTCGGTGACCTCAAACCCAGAGATAGGAGAGCCTGCCTCAGAGAACCCACACTCTGCTTCCTCATGGGAAGGCGTGTCGGTGGAATTCAGGAGGTCTTCGAAGTATTCTCCCCACCAACTCACAACATCCCGAGTCGAGGTCAGCAGCACCCCATCCCCACTATACACAGTGTTGGTGGTGCACTGCTTTCCTCTCCTGAGACTCCGGATGGTGGACCAGAATTTCCTCGAAGCCATCCGGAAGTCTTTCTCCATGGCCTCACCAAACTCCTCCCATATCCGAGTTTTTGCTTCAGCGACCACCAGAGCTGCATTCCGCTTGGCCAGCCAGTACCCATCAGCTGCCTCAGGACTCCCACAGGCCAAAAAGGCATGATAGGACTCCTTCCTCAGCTTGACGGCATCCCTCACTATTGGTGTACACCAACAGGTTCGGGGATTACCGGCACGACACGCACTGACCACTTTACGGCCACAGCTCCGGTTGGCCACCTCAGTAATGGTCAACTCGGACTCGATGTCCCCCACCTCCCCCGGAACATGAGCAAAGTTCTGTCGGAGGTGGGAGTTGAAACTCCTTCTGACAAATGATTGTGCCAGACGTTCCCAGCAGACCATCACAATACGTTTGGGCCTGCCACGTCGGACCGCCATCTTCCCCCACCATCGGAGTCAAATCACCACCAGGTGGTGATCAGTTGACAGCTCCACCCCTCTCTTCACTCGAGTGTCCAAGACATGCGGCCGCAAGTCCGATGACACAACCACAAAGTCGATCATCGAACTGCGACACCCTTATGCTTGAACATGGTGTTCGTTATGGACAAACCGTGACGAGCACAGAAGTCCAATTACAGAACACTGCTCGGGTTCTGATCGGAGGGGCCGTTCCTCCAAATCACACCCTTCCAGGTCTCACTGTCATTGCCCATGTGAGCATTGAAGTCCTCCAGCAGAATGATGGAGTCCCCAGCGGGAGCGCTCTCCAGCACCCCCTCCAAGGACTTCAAAAAGAGTGGGTACTCAGAACTGCTGTTTGGTGCATAGGCACAAACAACAGTCAGGACCCGTCCCCCCACCCGAAGGCGGAGGGAGGCTACCCTCTCGTCCACCGGGGTGAACCCCAACGTACAGGCGCCAAGCCGGGGGGAAATAAGTATACCCACACCTGCTCGGCACCTCTCACTGTGGGCAACTCCAGAGTGGAAGAGAGTCGAACCCCTCTCGAGAGGACTGGTACCAGAGCCCAAGCCGTGTGTGGAGGCGAGTCCGACTATATCTAGTCAGAATTTCTCAACCTCACACACCCGCTCGGGCTCCTTCCCTGCCAGAGAGGTGACATTCCACATCCCTAGAACCAGCTTCTGTAGCCGGGGATCGGATCACTAAGGTCCCCGCCTTCGGCAACTGCCCAGCTCACACTGCACCCGACCCCAATGGCCCCTCCCGCAGGCGGTGAGCCCATGGGAAGGGGGACCCACATTACCCTTTCGGACTGTGCCCAAATGGGTGCAGGCCCGGCCACCAGGCCTGGCTGCAGTTGGGGGCCCCGGTGACCCGCGTCCGGGCAAGGGAAAACCAAGTCCATTGTTTGTCGTCATCATAAGGGGTCTTTGAGCCGTGCTTTGTCTGGTCCCTCAACTAGGACATGTTTGTCATGGGTGACCCTGCCAGGGGCATAAAGCCCCAGACAACTTAGCTCCTAGGATCATTGGGACACACAAACCCCTCCACCATGATAAGGTGACGGCTCAAGGAGGGGACATACACAAACAGACTGCTATAAAATCATCATACATTAAAATAAAATTTTAATGTATGATGATTTTTGTTTGTATTAGTGCCACTGTATAGTTTACTGCTCTTTGAGTGAGCCTCATGAATGCAATTGCATGCTCAATTTGTACACTAAGAGATGACTGCTACTCTATTACTAAGGCAGTTGCCTCTGCTTGACCTTCAACAAAATCAAATAGAAAATTACTATAATATATTACCAAATGCACCACCTATTCCACATCCATGTATGTTATATTTGGGCTTTAATCCACATTAGCAAAACCATATGTGCTGGAGGATTCAAGGCCGTGTGGAATACAGGGCACCTTTTATGAAACCTTAAATAATGTTCCAGCTTTTGCTCTCTTACCACAGTATCAACTGGTGTGGCTTTTAAATATCCAAATTACAACCTCGCTCCTTCTCTGCTGTGTTATTATAGTTATATATTAAAGTAGAGCAGTTACAATGTACAGTTGGTAAAAAATGGAAACCACGCTGCATGAACTCAAATGAATCAGTAAACCTCCTCTAATATTTGGTGAAGAAAACAACTGTCTGATCTTGTCTACTTTTTTTTTCGGCTCAGTTTTTTTCTGTTTTGTTTGTTGGTTTTGTTTTTTAATTCATTTACTTTCAGGCGGCACGGTGGAAGGCGGTATCTTCAGGCAGGAGGCGGGGTACACCCTGAACAGGTTGCCAGCCAATCGCAGGGCACATACAAACAAACAAACAACCATCCGCTCTCTCGGTCACACCTATGGGCAATTTAGAGTCTTCAATTACCCTACCACATATGTTTTTGGGACGTGGGAAAACCGGAGTGCCCGGAGAAAACCCATGCAGGCACGGGGAGAACATGCAAACTTCACACAGGCGGGGCCGGGGATTGAACCCCAGTCCTCAGAACTGCGAGGCAGACGCTCTAACCAGTCGTTCACCGTGCCACCATGTATGATTTTATGTTATTTGGAAAATGTTAGTTTATATATTTATATTTTACTTTGAACAAAAACAAAAGTTAATAATAAGACCAGGTTTCCGGTTGAGATGCAGCTGAAATTGTTCACTGGACAAACAACTGTAGTAACTGATAATGTAGGAAAATGTACAGTATACTTGCTTCATGACTTTATAGAATTTGCTCTGTTGCACTGGGAAAAGTCAAGGGACGGAACGGAAAAGGCCCTTCATGACGATGTAAACGTCAAAAGATAACCACAATGTCTTGGTATGAGGATGAACTGAACTCATAACTAAGGGTTCTAATCCAACCAAGAGGTGTGACTCCATACAAGGGAGCCATAAGGGGGAGGAAGAAAAAAAAATATTTAAGTGCTCATAATGACACAGGCCCTATTTAATTTTGGGAATTGAAATGGTGAGGGCCAAAGTGATTTTTTTTCATGGGGCCCCAAATCCCTGGCTGCACTCCTGCTCCATTGTGTCTCCATACCGTTTTTTGTTCAACAGTCTATCGTTTTATTGATTGATTGACTGATTGATTGAGTGATAGTCCTGTTCGGCTGTTAGGTCAAGCAGAAAGGAGGATCTGTATCCCTTTTATGCCAGAACAATTTTACTGTGTCACTGTGGACTTTTGAAGATTCCACTGTGGTTTCTTAGTATTTTAATGGATATTTATTGAGAATCAAAGAGGAGTGAGAAAAGAAGACAACAAAAGACAATTCACGAAATGTAAACAAGATGAGGAAAGTATCCATCCATCCATCCATTTTCTGAGCCACTTCTCCTCACTTGGGTCGCGGGTGTGCTGGAGCCAATCCCAGCTGTCATCGGGCAGGAGGTGGGGTACACCCTGAACTAGTTGCCAGCCAATCGCAGAGCACACACAAACAAAGAACCATTCACACTCACATTCACATCTACGGGCAATTTAGAGTCTCCAATTAATGCATGTTTTTGGGATGTGGGATGAAACCGGAGTGCCCGGAGAAAAACAGGTTTTGGTGCTTCTGGAAGATGAAATCTGCATCTCCATACAGATCCTCAGCAGAAGAAATCATGAAGTCCTCTAAAACATTCTGGTAGTCCTCGATTTCAGCCGTCTTACTACTAAACTCAAGCACACACAAAGCACGACAGGTGAAACATCTGATTTAGTTGACAAACAGATTTGACATCAGACCTATGGCAAACAATCATTAGTGCCATTGGTGTCAGGATTTATACTGGGAGCATTCATTCAAAGTTCGTAAAATATCAAACAGACATTCAAATTTGGAGAAATCTGTGGCACAGCTCGCAGCTAGCAGTAACTTTTCACCGTCAGCGGGTGTCACTTGTGTTCCATCAATTGTCCCAGAGGGCCTTGCCTGCATTCCAAAGGAGCAAATGGTCCTTTGAACTTTAATTTTGGCATGATTTGAGCAGTGGGTTTTTCCAACCTTTTGGTCGTTATCTTGGTTCTGCGGTCAAAGGGGGGTGTTTGATGACTGGAAGCACAGGTTTCTAGGGGGAGCTATTAATTAGTTTAGGGTCCGGGTGACATAAACTAGGCTTCTTGTGACCGTCTGGCTCAGCGGGGCAGAAGACAAGAATGCAGAACTATCAGACGTTGGGGCATGCTGGGGACATCTTGTTGATGGCGTGTCCGTTACATATCGCACCTTCATCGGCTTGATCCAGCTCGTTGGTGGGTCTAGGCGATGTCTCCTTGGAAGGTGGAACAGGTTGGCAGGTACACACAACAATGCAGTTACAAAGTACAACATTGGTGCATAATGTTCCCCCCTTTCGGCCATAACAGTTGTCTATGACAACTCCTTATTCAAGGTGTCTCTATCTGTGAATATAGATGTCATTGTAGGTATAGATGTGTATGGAGAGACATATATGTATGTATAGGTTGGGATGGCAGTGAGAAGAGTAATTTGTGGCAGGGGAGAAGCTAACACTATGGGTAAATATTGAGTAAGTGTAGAGTTCTCAGTAAAAATCAAACAAACAAAAAAAACAAGGAGAAACTCAACAAGGCTCTAAAGAAGAAAAAGAAAGAAGAAGCTAGCTTCAATTTAGCACACACGGGGAATAACAGTCAGGTGTAGAACCTGATTCATCAGTCAAGGAGAGGGAAGGTGCTAAGTAGAGGTTCTAATCTTGATGTCAGAATGAAATTCTTGTCTAGATTCAAAAGAAGAAGAAGAATCACCTTTTATTATCATGAACATGCATGCATGCACACAAAATTTGTTCTCTGCATTTTACCCATCACAGCGAACAAATACACGTTAGTGGAGCACACTGGAGTCTTGATAAGGTCAAGTTTATCCTCAGTGTTAGCGGCTGGAAATCCTTTAAGGTAAAAGTTGATGTCTTTAGGTGTCATGGGAGCCGTCAGGTTTAGGTTCAAATCTCGGAATATTGCGTGCAAGTTTGTCTAAGTCTTTCAAGGTCATACTGGTAGAGGTGCCAGGATCAGGGAGAGCCGGGGGTGACTCCAAGAGGTCAGCTGCAACTGGTGCGGCCGGCTCTTGAGTTGGTACTGTCAAACACGGAGCGGGGCCAGGCACAGTGGCAGGAAGTCAAGAGACTTGTCCCCAGTGGCTTTCTGACCCAATGCTGGAGAGGGCTCCTGGAGCCTTCTCGGGCGACTGAAACCGTTTTCTTTACGAAAGTGGTGGCCCTTGAAGTACTGTTGCCGGTTGGCAATTAGTAGGCAGGCCGCCTGGAGTTCCCGCCAGACAAGTACTAGTTCAGTTTCTTGATCTAGCTTTAGCTGTTGAAGGCGGCTCATGTCGGATTCTAGTGCTGTCAATTGTGACATGAGTTCACATGAGTGCTCAACGCTTTTAGAGCGTTCCTCTTTGAGCATCTTCACGGTCTGTTTGAGGTGTCTGATATCCTCAGTTGCATCATGCAGGAACCACTCTGCGCGCTTGTTAGTCGCTTTGGTTAGGCGTAATTTGGCTTCTGAGGGGTGGTCAGTCAACTCCAACAGATCGCTTTTGAGAAATTTTGGATGCGGCAGTTTTCAACAGTGCTTCCTGTGTGCGGTTAGTCTGTGTGCACAAAGCAAGAGCTAGTTTGAGTTCCTTGTTTTCACGGGCCAGCTCGACACTGTCTCTCGAACACTGTTGGCGCTGGGGGTGAGGTGCACACTGTGTGCCTTCGCATCCTTAACTTCAATTTCAACATCTACTAGGTGAGCTTGTGCAAGGTTTAAAAGTGTTGGACTCTGCTAGCTGTGCCGTTAAGTTGATTTGCTTCTGATGTTCAACTTCTAGTTTGAGTTTCATTTGGTTATCTTCCACATCGCTCCATTTTAATTGCGATACTAGATTCAAAACCATGCAACCGAGCATTCGAGCGATATTCTTATCTTTCAACGTTTTGGGATTGGCGTCGCTCATGAGTTGCGTGATGTTAGTATTGAGGACCTCAGGAATAGCGTCTTTGATGGATTGTGCAAAACGCAGGACAAGGTGCTTAGTGAAGTTGCTCACAAACTTTGTTAACGTGTCGAGATTGTCGTATTGACCGGGACTTTTTACAAATTCCACCATAATTGTCATGGTCTGTGTTTTGGTTTGGGTTGTGTTTAGTTTTGTTCCATGTTTCCCTGTGTTCCATGTTTGTCGTGTGCTCATTAAGTTGTTGTGTCCACCTGTTCTCGCCTGCTTTGTGTCAACCAATCAGCTCTCTCCAGCCACTCATGTCTTGTCCAGGTGTTCCTCGTTGTCTCGTCTATCTGTTTGTATTTAGTTCCCTGGTTTCTTTCAGTTCTTGTCGGTTCATTGTCGTTGTCACATGTCTCTGCCATGTCATAGTCGTCAGTTGTCTTTGTCATTGTGGTATGTCATTGTCAGGTGTCATTTTCCGTTTCTATTCCACGTCTTACTCACAGGTCATAGTTTGTTTCCAGTTTTAGATATTCGAGTGTTTCTTTGCTACTTTGATTTGAGTGGTATCTGTTGTGGGACTTTGTTCAGTTTTCCCTTTTCTAAGATTAAATATTATTTTGAGACTCCCGCACTCCTGCCTTGCCTCCCTGCTTCCCTGCAATTGGGTCCACCATGTTCTCACCTTGCGTTACTCGCCCTCGCCTTAACCACGTACGTGACAGAATGAACCGACCAGAACAGGACCCAGCGGGAAGAAGATGGCGTCACCCTGGACACCACCAAACTGCCTCCCACCGTCCTCAGCCTGCCATCCATACCTACCCTCCTCCAGTAAGCCCAATCGTTCAGTCTTTTCTGTCCTTTTCATCGGGTCCCCCCACTTGTCCTAGTTATTCACCATGCCCTACTATTTTACATCCACATGTTTCTTTAGATTCTGATTTTTCTGATTGTGAAGATGGCCCCGATTTAGTTAACCTTCTGTCTGATTCTGACTCTGACACAGACTTAGATTTTTCTGGTTCCTTCCCTAGTTTATCCCTTCCACGTCAGTTTTTGTCACGTCTCCCCATTTCCAACCCCAGTGAGTCCAAAACCTTTCCCTCGGACCTTTTCTTGGGCACCCGTTTGGCCATCTACCCGGGACCGCCGCGTGGTGGCCAACGGAGGCGCCCAAGTAAAGGTCAAATTTTGCCCCCTCGTTTTTTCCCTGTTCACAAGTCACTTAATTTTTCACCTGTTCCCACACGTTGTTCCACGGCTCCACTTAAGTCACGTCCAGTCAAACCTGCCCCCAAGCCACCATGTTCTGTACCAGCCATTTTTCCTAGTTCACCTTCCCGAGACCTTGTGCACTCTTCCACTCCCGTACCCTCTACTCCCAAACCTCAATGGCGGCAGGCTGAGGAAGCGACTGCAGGCCCCGTTCCTGCTCCTCGGCAGCTGCGGCAGGCTCCCGTTCCTGCTCCTCGGCAGCTGCGGCAGGCTCCCGTTCCTGCTCCTCGGCAGCTGCGGCAGGCTCCCGTTCCTGCTCCTCGGCAGCTGCGGCAGGCTCCCGTTCCTGCTCCTCGGCAGCTGCGGCAGGCTCCCGCTCCTGCTCCTCGGCAGCTGCGCCAGGTTCCCGCTCCGGCGGCGCTCGTCCAGCGGCCGCCACCCGTCCTTGCTCCGGCGGCGCTCGTCCAGCGGCCGCCACCCGTCCCCGCTCCGGCGGCGCTCGTCCAGCGGCCGCCACCCGTCCCCGCTCCGGCGGCGCTCGTCCAGCGGCCGCCACCCGACCCCGCTCCGGCGGCTCTCGTCCAGCGGCCGCCACCCGACCCCGCTCCGGCGGCTCTCGTCCAGCGGCCGCCACCCGACCCCGCTCCGGCGGCTCTCGTCCAGCGGCCGCCACCCGACCCCGCTTCGGCGGCTCTCGTCCAGCGGCCGCCACCCGACCCCGCTTCGGCGGCGCTCGTCCAGCGGCCGCCACCCGACCCCGCTACGGCGGCGCTCGTCCAGCGGCCGCCACCCGACTCCGCTACGGCGGCGCTCGTCCAGCGGCCGCCACCCGTCCTCGCTCCGGCGGCGCTCGTCCAGCGGCCGCCACCCGTCCTCGCTCCGGCGGCGCTCGTCCAGCGGCCGCCACCCGTCCTCGCTCCGGCGGCGCTCGTCCAGCGGCCGCCACCCGACCCCGCTCCGGCGGCTCTCGTCCAGCGGCCGCCACCCGACCCCGCTTCGGCGGCGCTCGTCCAGCGGCCGCCACCCGACCCCGCTACGGCGGCGCTCGTCCAGCGGCCGCCACCCGACCCCGCTACGGCGGCGCTCGTCCAGCGGCCGCCACCCGTCCTCGCTCCGGCGGCGCTCGTCCAGCGGCCGCCACCCGTCCTCGCTCCGGCGGCGCTCGTCCAGCGGCCGCCACCCGTCCTCGCTCCGGCGGCGCTCGTCCAGCGGCCGCCACCCGTCCTCGCTCCGGCGGCGCTCGTCCAGCGGCCGCCACCCGTCCTCGCTCCGGCGGCGCTCGTCCAGCGGCCGCCACCCGTCCTCGCTCCGGCGGCTCTCGTCCAGGGGCCGCCACCCGTCCTCGCTCCGGCGGCGCTCGCCCAGCGGCCGTCACCCGTCCTCGCTCTGGCGGCATTCGTCCAGCGGCCGCCACCCAACCCTATTGCCTGGCCCCTGCATTACCATTGGCTTCGGCACCGTGGCCGTCCACCTGAATGGCCCTGTAAAGACCCTGGTGCTTGGCGTCCTGGACGACCTCCTGAACCGCTCAGCCAAGCACCTCACCCTGGGTGGCCTGGATGGCCACCAGACTGACCTGAGGGGTGGACTCTGTACCCTCCTCCAGGCCCCCTTCCGCCCACCCTGGGTTGGTGACTTTTTGGTTGTTGTTTGGGGAACGTCTGGGATCCGTTCCTTTAGAGGGGGGGTACTGTCATGGTCTGTGTTTTGGTTTGGGTTGTGTTTAGTTTTGTTCCATGTTTTCCTGTGTTCCATGTTTGTCGTGTGCTCATTAAGTTGTTGTGTCCACCTGTTCTCGTCTGCTTTGTGTCAACCAATCAGCTCTCTCCAGCCACTCATGTCTTGTCCAGGTGTTCCTCGTTGTCTCGTCTATCTGTTTGTATTTAGTTCCCTGGTTTCTTTCAGTTCTTGTCGGTTCATTGTCGTTGTCACATGTCTCTGCCATGTCATAGTCGTCAGTTGTCTTTGTCATTGTGGTATGTCATTGTCAGGTGTCATTTTCCGTTTCTATTCCACGTCTTACTCACAGGTCATAGTTTGTTTCCAGTTTTAGATATTCGAGTGTTTCTTTGCTACTTTGATTTGAGTGGTATCTGTTGTGGGACTTTGTTCAGTTTTCCCTTTTCTAAGATTAAATATTATTTTGAGACTCCCGCACTCCTGCCTTGCCTCCCTGCTTCCCTGCAATTGGGTCCACCATGTTCTCACCTTGCGTTACTCGCCCTCGCCTTAACCACGTACGTGACAATAATAGCTGTGGGTCTTATGTGGGGTAGATGCACAATATAAGCGGGATAATTAATTGATGAACAATAGCATATAGAATAAATAGTGTTCGCAAACTATGGTGTGAAGGTTTATCACGTACAGTAACTTTAACGTGTGTAGAAGCAGTAATCGAATAGAACAAATTGTCAAAAAATGTTCGCGCAAAGTCAATTTGATCAAATTAAAATTGCTGCGTGATGGTTGGCAAATTAATCTTTGATTTAAAACAATTGTGAAGGCAGTTAGGTGAAGTGAAACGAATCAATTTATTAACTAAATTTGAAATTTCGACTAATTCAACCAATTAATTTATTTGCACACAGTTGCCCCACCAATATGAAGGGTTTAAGTATGTTATCACAGTTAGAATGAGTAACGAAAGTAACAAAAATTGTCGGAACCGATCTTTTCTATATTATAACGAGAAGTCTGGATATAATATCCAGCGGATTTATTTTATGCATTTAATTTTTTTTAAGTCTATTTAAACTCCTCGGGATGTTTTTTCTCCCCCATACTACAAATTTGACAATTGATATAGAATCGAATCATTAAGTAGTAGACTTTACACCTATTTTATCGGACTTATCGGTATCGGCCAATAATTAGCATTTTATGCTGATCGGCTTTAATGTCATAATTCGCCGATCCAATCAATGACGTCATGGATCGGCTCCGCAAAAGACATATACTCTGCGTCGCCATCGTGCACAGTATATTTGAATCCAAAAGCTAGTTTATTTTTAGCCTTGTCGCCAGTCTTTTGACGTAGACCTGTAAATATCTGACGGCCAATAGTTATTTAAAAAACTAAATAAATACAACAACCACAACATGTCGGCGGTGTGGAACAGACAACACGTCTGAGACAGACAACACGTAATGCCCGGATCAGACTACAAGACAAATTTGCTCTTTCACGCTTGCACTATGTCAGACTACTGCAATAAAATCTTGTATTCCGATATCACCGCATCCCGTTTTTTACGATCAGTGGGCTTTATCTTAACTCAAATGCAACTGGATACACTCGTTACCGTGGCAAAAGACAACAAGAGCAGATTGCGCCGTGTGTTTGTAAAACCTAAATGGGGGTGTTGGTGGTCACCGGTGGTCAGGAGAGGAGAGGACGTCGGTTTAAGGCTTGCTTGAGGTATGTTCACGTACTTTTAATATGATACGGCGCGCAAGCAGGCAACAAAACGTTATGTAGCCTGGCAGGCTACGGCTAGCATGAACGGTTGGAAGTAAACATGCTGCCATTCTGTCGAATCATGCTCTAACGTTTTGGTGTGGGTGAAGTAACTTAAAAATAAAGTAATTTAATTACAGTAATTTAGCACCCATTATTTCTGTCATGGCATTGTGGACGACTGGTTAGAGCGTCAGCCTCACAGTTCTGAGGACCCGGGTTCAATCCCTGGCCCCGCCTGTGTGGAGTTTACATATTCTCCCCGTGCCTGCGTGGGTTTTCTCCGGGCACTCCGGTTTCCTCCCACATCCCAAAAACATGCATGAATTGGAGACTCTAAATTGCCCGTAGGCATGACTGTGAGTGCAAATGGTTGTTTGTTCCTATGTGCCCTGCGATTGGCTGGCAACCAGTTCAGGGTGTACCCCACCTCCTGCCCGATGACAGCTGGGATAGGCTCCAGCACCCCCGCGACCCTAGTGAGGAGAAGCGGCTCAGAAAATGGATGGATGGATGGATATTTCTGTCATGTTGTTGGTTTGACCTGACTGATTAGAATACACGATCTGACTAGAGCAGTGATTTCCAACCTTTATGGAGCCAAAGAACATATTTTACAATTAGAAAAATCTCACATTACACCAACAAACAAAAATGTCACAAAAAGTGGATACATTAATTACTGTATTTACTTCCTGCCATCTAATAGAAGACCATTCATTTGTTTTGTCTGTCAATATGCCTCACTGGCATAAATAGAGGAACAAAGACATTATATTTATGATAAATATATTTTTTTGAGCAATTAGGTAAACAAGTACATACAGTAAATGAACAGGTCATTTACATAGAGACATTCCTCTATCATGTGATTGTATCGGTGATCGGTGATCGGTGATCGGCCCCAAAAATCCTGATCGTGTAAAGCCTATTAAGCAGTATCGAAAATCGAATCGGAATCCTAAAAATCTTATCAATTCCCATCCCTAGTGATCAGACAGATACCAGGGGCAACAAACGCTAAGTGCAACATATCTTACTGCTCAAGGGAACCTTATTCCTGCGCAAGTAGAAGACTAAAAATGTATAAATATAACCAAGTAGATAGTTAGGTTCATGATAATTTAGTTTATTATATATTTAATTTAAGGTTCCAGTTACACTTCTCAGATTTAGTATTTTTATTTATTGTTTATTTGGTTTACACAGGCGGCACAGCCAATCACAAGGCACATATAAACAAACAACCATCTGCACTCTCATTCATACCTCCCGGAGTACCCGGAGCAAACTCCACACAGGCGAGGCTGGATTTGAACCTGTATCCTCAGAACTGTGAAGCAGATGTGCTAACCAGTTGCTTACTGTTCCGCTGTAACTGTAATTGTAAACTATAATTAACGAAGAGTGCTACCTCTTTCATCAAGTCTTAAAGCCAATGTAGGCCAACCGTGTTCTGTACTGAAGTCTACATGAAAATTGTCTAAATGTTCCCATCAAATTCATGGAATGTATATTTCCCTCAAACTGTCTTTCATTATAAATATAATCATTTGGGTTGAGTGTGGTCACTGTACTGGTGCTTGCAACAGCAGAGACACCCTGAACAGCTTCACAATCCTTCTAACCCATCCATCCATCCGTCCATTTTCAACACCGCTTTTCCTGGTTAGGGTTGTGGTGCACTAGAGCCTATCCCAGCTGACTTTGGGCGAAAGACGGACAACACCCTGAACTGATCGCCAGTCAGTTGCAGGGCACATATAGACACAGACAACCATTCGCACTCACACCGTCACTGAATGGGAACTGAATCCATGCTACCCACGCCAAAGTCAGGCGAGTGTACCACTACACCATCAGTGACCTTCCTTCTAACCCATTTTGCTTAAATGGAGTTCTCACCCACATCTACTGGTTGTGGGTTTGTCACTCATCTCTAATTAGTCATACACGATTGCTGACAAGTGTGTCAAATACATATTTTTTATCACTACACTTCTGGTCAAGTCATTAAATAAATTTTAGGTCTGATTTATTCAGGCTCTTAGAGCACTACTCATGTTGTTATTGCAGTAAGATTATAAATCAAGGTGGGTTGAGTTATAACCCCAGTTCTAACTTAGCTCAGTTGAAAAAACTTTGATCGAAAAACCTTATCTCTAGTTGGTCCTGATGCTGCACCATCAGTCGGTAAATTAAGGCCCCTTTGGACCAAATTTAACAGGAACTTTCAGTTATTGGTACACTTGTTATTGGAACTCTTATCATAGATTAATTACTTCAAAGAAAATGCATGGTTTGCACCACAGTTAAGTAAATAAACACCTCAGCTGCAATTTGAGGAAATACAGTTGGTTACAGGTACAACTTTCTTGTTAACACAGCTTACTCATTTAAATCTTGTGTATGTTAATATAAGAACATTCGGTTGACTGTGAGTCACTGATGGTGTAGTGGTACACTCGCCTGACTTTGGTGCGGGCAGCATGGATCCAGTTCCCACTCAGTGATGCTGTGAATGCAATTGCGAATGGTAGTATGTGTCTGTATGTGCCCTGTGACTAACTCACTGTACCCTGTGACTGACTGGCGACCAGTTCAGGGTGTAGTCGTCCTTTCACCCGAAGTCTGCTGAGATAGGCTCCAGCACCCCGCGAAACTAGCCAGGATAAGCGGTGTTGAAAATGGATGGATGGATGGTTGACTATGCTCACAATGTGGATACTTGACGTTTTGAAAAGATTTTATCTTAAATATGGCCAGAGAAGAAGAAAAAAAATGTGAGAGTTTTACAGTATTTGGTGTAGTTATTTTGTAACCACTGGAAGTGTTCAATCTCATCAAATGGCTATGACATATGGGGTCCCTTAAGGGTCAGTTCTTGGACCCCTCATGTTCAGCCTGTATATGCTACCCCTGGGTAAAATTCTTCATAACTTTATTTTTGACTATCATAATTATGACACACAGTTATATCTAGCAGTCTCTCCAGATGACTACAGTTCAATTGAGGTGTTATGTCACTGTCTAAAACAGATAAATAACTGGATGAGCCAAAATTTACTTCAATTAAACTACAACAAAACTGAGATAATTTTTTTGGGGTAATAAAGAAAAGAGGATTGCTGTTAGTAAATATCTGGAGTCATTCAAAACAAAGACCAAGTCCAAAACCTTAGTGTACTGATAGATTCCGACCGGACTTTCAACAGTCATAGCAAATCAATTACACTAAAACTGCCTTCTACCATCTGAAGAACATATCCAGAGTGAAGGTTTGTATGTGCCAAGCAGACCAGGAGAAGCTCATCAATGCTTTTAACTCAAGTAGACGACTATTGTAATGTGTCTGTCTGGACTCCCCAAAAAATAGCATTAAACAACTGCAGCTTGGGTTCTGACCAGAGCAAAGAGGTCAGAGCATATTACTCCAATTCTAAAGTCTTTACACTGGCTCCCAGTCAGCTTTATAATAGATTTTAAAGTTCTGCTACTGGTCACTAAATGGTTTAGGTCCTGAATACATGAAAGAAATGCTCATGGACCCAGTAGGGCTCTGAGATGGACAGACTCAAGCCAAATAGTGGAGCACAGAGTCCAAAGCAAACATGGTGAAGCAGCATTTAGGTTTTTTGCCTCACACAAATGGAATAAGTTTCCAACAGAAGTGACGTCAGTGTGAATGTTTGAAGTCCAGGTTAAAAACTCTTCTTTTTTCTCATGCTTCTTAGAGCATTTCCAGTTTTAAATAATATTTCTTGCACTGTACGCTGTTTTAATTGTGCTTTTTCTGTCTCTCTGTGTTTTAAATGTTTATAAGGTGTTTTTTTGCTTTGTTGTTAAATGCTTTTAATCACATTACGCACATTGAGTTACCTTGTGTATGAAATGCGCAATATAAATAAATTTGCTTTGCTTTGCTTTAGGAGTAATGTCAAGTCGTTAATGCACCTGACATCTGGTGGTACAAGACAGAGTTGGTTTAACTCGCACTCAGTGGCAATGTGAGTGTAAATGGTTGTCAGTCTCTAAATGTGCCCTGTGATTGACTGGCTACCAGTCCAGGGTGTAGTCTGCCTTTCGCTGAAGTTATCTGGGATAGGTGCCAGCTCCCTGAGACCCTGAACAGGAGAAACAGAGTAGAAAATGGATGGATGGATATTTGGTAGATTAAAAACATGAGCTGATGTGTCAGAGCTGTATCCCAAATTGTGCCTAAAACAAAGATAATCAGAGTTATGACTGATGCTGTCAGAGAAGTATCACATTAACAAGATCGTAGTTTGCAGTAGTGTGGAACTGCATTATATTATATTGAGGGGTCTTTTAAATATTTATTTCATCAATACTCTTATCCTGCTTCATCAATACTCTTATCCTGCTTATCGTCATGGGTAAGCTGGAGACTATCCCAGCTGCCTTTGGTCAAGAGGCAGGATGCACCCTGGACTGGTCATGAAGGCAACTATATAATATTTAGAGCCAATGCAAGGGGAGCAATTTGGTCGGCCTCTCTAGCTTTGTCAGTCACTGACAAAGCTCTCTTCTTCTTTTATCTGCATCTCTCCACCAACTGGGGAACAAACCCTGGTGGCCTCAGTCACAGACTCTCTCACACAGCCAGCCCCCTTCTTTCTTTTTTGAATGATATATTTTGGATTTATCATGAGCCTCATTTACCCAGGCATTGGACCTTGATGGAGGTCCGCACTGTACGTAGTACTCTTCTTAGCTTGCAATGTCTTTACAGTATGTATTGAATCAGTTTTGTAGATGATAATGTGGCTTATTAGTGTTTATTTACAAGGTTGTTACACTTCCTGTTTGTCATTGAATTCTACAAGGCCGATGCATTTTGTAACCTCCATCTGCCTGGGCAAAGGATGACTCATCAAACATGTTGCCCTCACACAAACTACTACCACATGCAAACAGATACACAAGTGCTTATTAAAAGCCTTTGGTGTCATCCTCCTCCCAGTAACCACACATTTCCCACTCTCTACTCTGCTAACCACTGCCCACCCCCAGTGATGTACCAGATGCGATCTGTGGTGGGTTAGGTTAGTGCCAGACTCGGGATGACAAATTAGAAGCATCCAGTTTGAGGTTTTACTGTGGAAATTATTAAATGCAATGTGTAGTTTAGGCAAGTGACAAAAGGTGAGAGAGCTTCAAAATCTTAAACTTCTCCCTTCGTGCTTCCTCAATTTCCACATTTTAGTTCACTAAATGCTTCCTATCAGTATATTGATTAACCTCCACAAAATGTGTTCCAGTCTTCTGTTTTTGAGTATTCACAATTCATTTTGATATTAATATGTATATGTTTTTATGAATAGAAATTGTGATAATGCAGTGTATGATTTCTTTTTAGGACACCTGAAATTTGCATAAAGGCAAAGGCCAGCAGGACATAATGGGCAAAAGTTAAACCACAATAATCTCAAATGCTCCAAAAATGCCATAATGATTACTTAAATTCTATATTTATGTTCCAAATACCCTGCATATTGTCATGAGATTCTACTTCTTTGCATACATTTTCCTTTCATGAATGAGGAATTAATGGAGTGCAGGCTAAAAAGCCACGCAGACACAAGTGCAGGGAAGTAGACAAGGCAAGGCAAGAGTGCAGGGGTAATCTAAATAAAAACAAGGTAAACAGAGGTACTGTACTTACACACCCGTCACTATAGTCGGGCCATGGGGGCCATGCCCACACACCAAGATGCTTGTGTGTTTTCATTTAATTTGTATTTTATTTTATCGTAGTCTGCGATTTGCTGTCGACCAGTTTAGGGTGTGCCCCGTCTCTTGCCCGAAGATAGGTGGGATAGGGAAAAAATCCAGCTGTGTACTGTGATGTACGTACGTCAATGTTGGCGCACACCAGTGCGGCACAATTTTCAAAGTGAAGTGAATTGTGTGCATCACTCACTTCTGGCAGGCATGGTGGTATGCTGAAATGGCTCCAAAACAAGCTGGATCATAACATACCATATATTCAATGCTTTAATCACCAACTTCATCTGGTTGTGATTCGTGCAATGTCCAGTGAAGGAGCTGTCAAGGATTTTTTGAGAGTATCAGAATCAGAATCATCTTTATTTGCCAAGTATGTCCAAAAACACACAAGGAATTTGTCTCCGGTAGTTGGAGCCGCTCTAGTACGACAACAGACAGTCAATTGACAGAGAACACTTTGGAGACATAAAAACATTGACAAAAAAAAAGTCACTGAGCAGTAAAGGGTTGCGAGTTATCTGGTAATGCCGGTACATTTTCACATTCAACATGTTGTACAACTTTATGAGGAAGCCAACCATTGCTATTCTGTACAAAGGTGAGACTCTGAAACATCTCTTGCACCAGAGATGGACTGGTCATTTGGCAATGATCAAAGCTATGGTGAAGATTTTTCTCGACACATTCCTGTTATTGACCGAGGTGGAGAACACACGACGCCGTGGAGCAAAGGTGGGAGTCGAGCCTTCCGTGTTGCTTTGTGCCATTACCCAGCGCAGTTTCCTTTTCATTGCGCATCTAGTTATGAAACTATTGTCACCTTTTGAGCTGTCTAACAGCTTTCTACAAGCAGAAGATACTGATTTGTTCACTGCGGTGAACAGCGCTTCCAACTGCATTAAAACGCTGCACACAGAAAATAAATCTTTGACACTGTGGGACATCTGTGACCCTCCAACCACAGACACCGTGTCACGTGGAGTTTTTGAACTCACTGGAAGCAAGGAAATGGAGGACCCAAGTGCAGGGAAGCAGGAGTCTCAAAAAATAATATTCAATTTCCAAAAAAAGGCAAACAACAGGGAACATGGAAAAAGCAACTAAACAAAGTCCCACAACTGATAACCAAAGTAACAAAGAAACACTTGAATAAATCTAAAACTGGAAACAAAACAGGACCGGTGACTAAGACGTGGCACAGACAGAGACAATGACACCTGACAATGAACCGACAAGAACTGAAAGAAACCAGGGAACTAAACACAAACAGACGAGACAACGAGGAACACCTGGACAAGACACGAGTGGCTGGGGGGAGCTGATTTGTCAACACAAGGTAGAAGGTTGACGAGAACAGGTGGACACAATAACTAAATGAGCACACATGAACAACATGGAGCACAGGAAAACATTAAACAAAATCAAACACAACCCAAAACCAAAACACAGACCATGACACACTGAGGTTGCAGCGAAGATCAGACGCACAAGAAACTTTGTGGATTTACAGTTAAAGAAACAATTGGGCAGCCACAAAGTGACATAACCTAGATGAAAAGCTCGAGTTGAAAAGATTGTTGCTGCGCAAGGAGAGATGGTTATGCGGTTTGATGAGTACAGTATGGAGCTCATTTTCGCACTGGTTACTTTGGACTCAGAAGTGTTCTTGGCGCATTTACGCAGTATACAAGGCCCATCTGATTCATCTTGCTTTTGAAAAGGACGTCCATCCATCCATCCATCCATTTTCTACCACTTATCCGAGGCCAGGTCGCGGGGGCAGTAGTTTTAGCAGGGACACCCAGACTTCCCTCTCCCCAGCCATTTCATCCAGCTCTTCCGTAACCAGGTTGGATAAAATTAGAAATGAGCTCATCAGAGGGACAGTTCGATGTTTTGGAGACAAAGTTAGAGAGAGCAGACTTCGATGGTTTGGACATGTCCAGAGGAGAAATAGTAAGTATATTGGTAGAAGGATGATGAGGATGGAGCTGTCAGGCAAGAGCGCTAGATTAAGACCAAAGAGAAGGTTGAGGGAAGACATGAGGGCAGTTGGTGTTCGAGAGGAGGATGCTTACATGGAAAAGGATGACGCGCTGTGGCGACCCCTAAAGGGACAAGCCCAAAGGAAAAGAAGAAGAAGAAACACTTATATCCATTACGGCTTAAAGACGGAATTAGCAGAAAAGGAAAGCACAAATCCTAAATAACTTGAAGGATTTCCCGCAAGAGGTTGATTATATCCAATATCTACTTTTAAAGTTAGTCATCTTTCTTACTAGGTGCTCACAAAAAAAATGTATTACAGATAAAGACAGTTTTCCTTCTTGCATGGATAAATCTTGATCAACTAACACGTCCATCAACCTACCGTCAAGTAATATCACATCTCTTTATTTTTGTGTCCCACAGTCTTAATATGGAATTTTCCCAGATGGAACATCTGAGGATGAAGATACATTCAATATCCCTGGAGTGATAAAGTGGTTGACCGGACAGGAACACCAGCATGCATCTTCTAAATGCAGACAGACAAACTTTTAGAAGAACTGTCTACTTTGACAATGAATGTAACAATAAAGTAACAATACATTGTGTTTGTTGATATATTGAATTTATTTATTCATTCATTTTCCGTACCCCTTATCTTCACTCAGGTCCTGGGCTTCTGGAGCACTATCCCAGCTATCTTTGGGTGAGAGGCGGGATACACCCTGACCTGGTCGCCAGCCAATCACAGGGCACATGTAAACAAATAACCATTTGCAGTCACATTTACAATTTAGAGTCTTCAATTAACTTACCATGCATGTTTTTAGGATGTGGGAGGAAACCGGAGTACCCGGAGAAAACCCACGCAGGCACCGGGAGAACATGCAAACTCCACACAGGCGAGGCTGGATTTCCTCAGAACTGTGAGGCAGATGTGCTAACCAGTCGGCCACCGTAATTGTAAGCTATAATTAATGAACAAGGCTACCTCTTCCATCAAGTCTTAAAGCCAAACTAGGCCAACCATGTTCTGTACTGAAATGCACAGATGAAAATTGTCTAAATGTTCCCAAAAATTCATGGAATGTATTATTCCCTCAAACTGTCTTTCATTCTGAATATAAGTATTAATAATACTAAATGCTAGGGTTGAGTGTGGTCACCGCACTGGTGCTTGCAGCTGTATCTTCTCCTTTGAAAAAACAGAACTGTGAGGCAGATGTGCTAACCAGTTGGACACCGTGCAGCCATGTACAGTATTTAATTGCAAAATAACTGTGGTCCGACTGGTTAGCACATCTGCCTCACAGTTCCGAGGGCCCGGGTTCAAATCCGGCCTCGCCTGTGTGGGCTTTGCATATTGTCCCTGTGCCTGCATGGGTTTTCTCCGGGTACTCCGGTTTCCTCCCACATCCCAAAAACATGCATTGTAGGTTAATTGAAGACTCTAAATTGCCCGCAGGTGTGAACGTGAGTGCGAGTAATTGTTTGTTTATATGTGCCCTGCGATTGGCTGGCAACCACTTAAGGGTGTACCCAGCCTCCTCCCTGAAGTTAGCTGGTATAGGCTCCAGCACACCCGCGACCCAAATGAGGATAAGCGGTTCAGAAAATGGATTGATGGATGGATACTGTACAAGTTCATGTCATGCTGGACAGAATATAACAACCCACACAGGAAGTCAGACAAGGAAATACACAGAGCATTGTGTCAATTTTAATGTAAAATGTATAAATTGCTATTGTATTAGTATCACAGGTACAGAATGAACATCAAATTAGCTTTGGAAAAATTTCCTTGAAAGAAAATCTTGAAAGTTTATATACTTGAAACTAAATACTGGATCATGTACACAAATGTCTCATTCAAAATATATCACATTTTGCAGTTATACAATCTTCACATTTCATTTTCACTTCACTCAGGCTTCGCATAAGATCGAGTATCTGAATGTAGCGTTCTTGTTCAAACAAGCTGGATGTGATGGAATTGATGAATCCATGAAAGACATGAAACTTATGATGGAACAGGGGTCAAGGGGCATATCTGATACCACCAGCCCATCATCTGGGTCAGCATCAGCGCTGTGATTCTGGAGAAGTTGCTCCATTGGCTGAAAGACCGTAAGGTTAATTAGATTAGACCAATGAAAACTGTTCAAACAAACCAAGGCTGGAAGCCGGGACCATTTTTTAGACACATAGTGGACTCTTTGCTAATTCTAAAGGTAGGCTTGGGAATTATCCATTTTTAATACCTTCTTATCTGTTTGTCATTTTACAACGGCATACTACTCTTCATGTTTCTGACAGTATTCCTTTACAAAAATAAATACACACACACAGTGTACAATATACATATCCAGGACAAGTTTTTGATAGAGAGTTTCTGTCAGCTCCTTGAGTCATCACCTTATTGCAGTGGAGGGGTTTGATGTGTCCCAATGATCCTAGGAGCTAAGTTGTTTGGGGCTTTTGCAAACAGGTCCTAGGTGAGGGACCAGACAAAGCACAGCTCAAAGAC
Organism: Phycodurus eques; assembly: GCF_024500275.1. Taxonomy (NCBI): domain Eukaryota; kingdom Metazoa; phylum Chordata; class Actinopteri; order Syngnathiformes; family Syngnathidae; genus Phycodurus; species Phycodurus eques. The sequence continues at coordinate 27,598,202 of NC_084535.1, forward strand.
CAGCGCTTGGTGGCTGGGCCTGCACCCATGGGCCCAAAGAGGCAAAGTGGGTCCCCCTTCCCATGACCTCACCACCTATACGGATGTAGTGTGAGCTGGGTGGCAGCTGAAGGCAGGGACCTCGACGGTCCGATCCCCAGCTACAGAAGCTAGCTCTAGCGACATGGAATGTCACAGGCAAAAATATTTTTTAAATGATTTATCTTGGTGTGTAGACCTTTTATAGCGACCGTACCCTCCATTCACCTTATTTGTTAATAGGTGTTGTATTAACTGTTCATTATGTTAACATAAATAAATAATTTCAGAATCCATATACTGTTGTTTTCATAATTGTATGAATAACTTTGCCGATGTGTGCCCTTTTTTTGTTTGAGAACCTGCCCCAAAAGTGTCTGTGCACTTGCCTGGTGACATGTATGATCTTTATTTGCTGTCTCTCTTCTATCACGCCACTGTAGAGGTGTCAGCAGAGCAAAATGCGTCTCCCTCCAAACTTGTCCCGCTCATGAAAATGGAAGAAGCACGGCACTTGTGTTGGACATGAGCATCATGTCCCTTGCAACACTCATGGACCCCAGGATTTTTCAGCGAAACAAAAGGGACTGACCTCTGAGTGTACCAGTCTGGATAGCAATGAATGAACTTTATTGTGAACTCACAACAAAATACAAATACAAAATACTCTGTCCTGCTGACAACCATTTAATTACTGGTACAACACAACGCCTTGTCATGGGTCAACATAAACAAGCCTAAATGAATAACACAGGTCATAACCTCGAGGGTTGTGCAACATCCTGTGAAACACAAGTGAAACAAAACATTTTGAATACTGCTTTATTAGACAGGCTCCAGGCTCAACCAGCTATTTTTGCCAAAATTAATCCAGACTCATGAAACTAAACACATAAAGGCAATTTTTATTTAAAAAAAAAAAATCCCCATCCACCTATAACATTATTATCATTCAAAACAAGTTATTGCAAGATTATATTTTTGTACTCCTTGCAAAGTCAGATCTCTGAATAATCCATGGCTGGATGGTTTAATAAGGCAAACCATAAGATGAGTGAGCTCATTGGATGTGGAAGTTTATTTTTGGAGCGGCATGAAAAGTGCTGCTTCAGCACCAGGTTTTCCTCACTGGGCTTTCCAACTACTCTTGTTTGGTCATGCCCGCTGGCTACAGAATATAAGCGTAGCAGACTGATTTAGATTTTGGGTTTGGCCTACTCCGAACCTGGGCCCTGAACCAGCAGCACCAAGATGATCAACATCCAGTCACACACAATCAGTAGGCCATCAAGTTAGCTGTCGAAACAGACTCCGTACGCCTGCTTTTGTTTGCAAATCCTCAACATTTTTTGGTACCAGGTGTTTTTGTCGCAGTTGAATTATTATGGACATTAAGATGACAAGATAAGTCGACATTTCATTGGCGTTCTGGTCAAATATATTTATTTATTATATCCATTTTCTCTTTTTTTCCCCTGCTGTTAGGTCAAGCAGAAAGGAAGCTCTGCATCCCTTTTACGCCGGAACAGTTTTACTCTGCTTTAAGCTGCCACTGTGGTTTCTTTGAATTCTGCTGGATGTTTGTTGAGAATGACAGCATGGTAGAAACTGGTTAGCACATCTGCCTCACATTTCTGAGGACCTGGGTTCAAATCCGGCCTCACCTGTTTGGAGTGTTTGGTTGTTTGTTTATACGGAGAGTAAATGAATTTATTGAGAATTACAGTCGTTTAGTCGAACAGAACAAAGCTTTTAAATGATGTTAAATGATGTTAGTTGTTCTGGGCAAACTAAAAAAAAAACTGTGGAAGAGAACAGTGTGTGCAGACCAATAACACGATTAACAGCAACGAAAATGAAATAAAAACTGCAACTTGTAACGCAATGAAAAAACAGTCTGATGTGTTTGGCTAAGGACTGTGATACTTAATTGTACTTTTCTACCTGAACGAGTTCAATGAACAAAAGTTTATGACCTACAGTAGTTCATATTTTGTGCGAACGTGAACAGAATATAGTTCATTTCTGCCTGATTAACACGCTCATTTTGGCATTAATGAACGGTTTTCGAACTACAGTTCATTTTCATTCAGGAGTGTCAGGCTTTGATTGGGACTTCCAGGACAAAACCCATCAGAACACAATATGTCCGAGCCTTCATATGTCGTCTGATAAACGTATTTGTCAACCGATTCAGTGCAGCCATGGCTGTCATGAATGGGAGCTGCGTGAGAACGCGTGGCGCGTTAAGGGACACGACGTAAATGGGAATGAATGTGTTCTTCGGTGGGTCTTTTGTAATAGAGTACATAATAGTAAAATGGATTACTGGGGAAATTATTTGGATCAGAATGCTTCAGTTAAAACTCTGTACAATCAGACTGTCATAATTTGGAATTGATTTTGTTTTGTTTTGATCTATAAGAATAGATCAAATAAAATATTTTGTTCGTATAGTCAGCCAGACTATACCAACTATGAGCTGAACTAGTCCATTTTTGGAACGGTGAACTGAACTTTCCCAACACTGCCTAAATAAAATAAATAACGACTTACGACTTGTACAAATCTGACTTTGACAAAAAAAAATGCCTCCAAGTTCAACCAAATTCTCGGAGCCCGATCACCCGAGCAAAGCCGAACGCACATTGAACGGGTAGCCGAGTCAAGCAGAGCAATGCCAAATGCACACGGGACGGTAGCCGAGACGAGCCGAGACGGTAGCCGAGACTAGCCACTGCCCATTTCGAGTCAGCGTGAACACTCTCATCACATTTGCGAGTGCTTCTCAAGATCATTTTTTGTTTATTTTTCCAGTACAATTTTCTTAGCCATGGGCCCAAAGAAAGACAGCAGTGCTACCTACCAGCAGCAAAGAAAAAAGGAAAGTGGTGCGACCCAAAGTGGGTCTAAGGAAGGAGATAATTGCTAAGTATGAAAATGGTGTGCGTGCTACGGATCTTGAAATGTCGTCTGAAGAGGATGAGGGAAGGGAGGAAGTTCAGAGTTCTGCCATAAAAGACGTGTGCGCGAAGTGGGGTGAAGTGCAGCAATTCGTCGAAAAAATTCCACTGCAACTGCAATAACAAACACAATGTTGTATATGTCAATTCAAACTGCGGCGGAATTTTTGATACAGCTCTCATACTGGATCTAATTGCACTGTGCAAAGGGACTCAAATATTGTGGTTGTCTGGTGTACAGTGGTACCTTGACGTTCCAACACACCCAAAGTACAATTTCGAGTTCAGCCCAAATTTGAAAAAAAATTGCCACAAGTGCAAACAAGTTTTTGAGTTTCAACCATCATCATTGCACCTCAGTAGATAATGTATGGGCTATGTATTCTACTGTTGTGGGATTTGCCCACAACACCTTTTCTTCTTTAATAAATGCAACAAAGAAGAAAATGATTAACTTCGGTTGTGTGTTTTGCTCTTTGCTTTGGCTTTTTGCAACACTTTTTGTGACGGGACGGCCAAGAGAAGGGAAGAACGTGAGACAAGAACAAGACTTCCTGTTTTGCTCCCATTTAGCGTTGTAAGACCAAATCTCTAGCAGAGCCTATATCAATGTTTGTGAATTGCATCTTCTATGACTGGTATTGTGCATCTAAAGGTCCCATATTTTGGCTATTTAGATCTCCATAGAGTGACTCTCTAACACGGACTTCTGAATCAGACCTATTCTGGACATTTATCAGAAATGTTATCAGAGATAAATGTCCAGAATAGGCCCCTCTGACAGCTACTTCTGTTTGACCCAGTTATGTATCGGGTTTGTGCATATTTGGCTAAGACCGCCCCCTTTCCTCTGATTGGTTGCCTCTGGTTAGAAGACCCACTTGTGAGAGCACAGGTGTTTTTTATGCCGATAGCACTGGGTCGGGAGCAGAGAGGTAGGCGGAGATCTTTGCGAGTTATGTAGATATCCATCCATCCATTTTCTGAGCCGCTTCTCCTCACAAGGGTCGTGGGAGTGCCGGAGCCCATCCCAGCTATCTTTGGGCAGGAGGCGGGGTAAACCCTGAACTGGTTGCCAGCCAATCTCAGGTGATGTAGATAATTTCGAGAAATTCCAATGACCGGATTTTAGGCCGCTCAGCAGAAAAACGTCTGGAACTCAGAAATATGCGAACGATTTTAATTCCTATTTCACGTTTACTGAGGCACCGTAGAGACAATATTACATCCCAAATACGAGAAAAAGTTGGTCTTGCAAGATATGTTGCTTTTAAATCCATCTATCTATTTGCGGCCTTACCCTTGTCACTTGTAATCAACAGGTAGCGTTTGTGTGTGTGTGTGTGTGTGTCTTTGTGTGTTGTTTTATTTGTATGACTCAAATTATTTGTTTGACTCAAATTCAAAGTTTGAGCAGATGACTTGTGGTCCTGTATGAGAGTTTAATAAAAAGTCATGACTGAGATGACTCTCCAAGATGTTAAAATAAAAAAAGAGCATCCCAAAAAACAATCACTATTTGACACACATTTGAGTTTGGCTGCAAAATTCCCAATTTTTTCCAGGATAAATGCGATAAAGTAAGTGTTCTCCCTGTAAATATGGCCTTACTTTATGTGACGTAAAATTTGACAAAACCTCTAAAATAATTCTGGTTTACGACAACGTGAAACCAAGCACAAAATATTAGTAGACCATTTGTGTTCAAATCTGAGTCAGAAAAGGGTACCTTCAGTTCAGCTTGACCTCATGAACTATGGCTGAGATATATGCATGGGTTCAGAGATCTCTTAAAAGATTCTTGTGGTGAAAACAGGCTAAACATTCATTGCAATATGTCACAAACTAAGCCCTCTGAAGTTAGGGAGATTTATGTGGAAAAAACATTTCTGAAATATAAAAGAAAGAGGAAACTGAACTGTCAAGTCGAAGATCCAGTGGCGTATACATAGCAATCTATGTTCCATCCCAGCCATAACTCAAGCATTTTCCAGTTTCATGCACAGAAACGTATCTGCTTGCGCTTTCAGTAGTTGAGAACTGTTTCCCTGGGGTGCTGTTCTCCAGAAAGGAGGAGGACATTTTAATGCTCCATTGGTGTTTTTTTTCTTGCAACCGTTTCTCTTCTCTACTTATAGTAGATATGTTACTAAATCTAAATGCCGGATTTTGGGCATGTGGATTGAGTGGAGGTCCACCAAATTTGCGTTTTCTTATTGTTTGACGCAAGGTAATCCTTGTTCTTTTCAGATTACATTGTTGGGAAATCACTTTACCGCCTCATTTTTTTAAATGTCCCATTCAGATGACATTTTGTGTGATTCTGACAAAGATGAAAATGTTCCTCTATTTTGGCGTCGAAAAGCACACGTTCAGAGGATTTGGAGAAGACAGAAAACTATACGGTGGTGACTCACTATTATTAGTTGTTTTTTTCTTATTTTCCATGAAGTTTGAAGTAAGTTCTGATGATGCGCTTGCTTTCCCAGAAAATGAGATGCCTTGAGTTGATGCCACCATTGAAAAGTCAGAAAATGGCCTGTTTAAACATTTCATTTTCGTCTCGACTAATAAGACTAACATACGGGCATTTTTCTACCAAAGAGTCAAGATTTCGGTCACAAATGTCCTAATAATTTATAGAGATTTCTGGGCAAGAACATTTTGGTTGATTTGCGACTTAAAAAGTGGCATAAAAAAATGTTTTTTATCTTGTCGGATTCTTACAAACGAGGGCTCATTTTATTCGTGAATCACTCTATCCAACGATATCGTCTATTTTGATATACAGGTATTTAGAACATTATTGTAACATATTTATTAATAGCAGAAATAATCAGAAGATAGTTACCTCGAGAAGAGCATCCATTCATTAGCACAGTTGGTGCTTCACCTTTGAATATCTTTAGTTATAAAGCACTTGATAGAAAAAATCTGATTGCAGTCTCTCTTCATTTCCGCAGTTACATTAAAACAGTTTCTTAACTTCATTAGTGGACAGATAAAGCAGAACCAAAACCCAAACCTCAGTAATCTATCTTCATCAAGCAAATTTTATTTATATAGAGCCAGTTCACAACAGACAGAGTTACACCAGTCTAAGGCTATGGCAGCTTAAACAAAGAGATGACAAGCCTGAGTCAGCCCTGACTATTAAGGTTTCTCATCTGTAGTGGAGCATAGATGCTTGAGCAAGGAATCTCTTGAGACTTGCTCATGACCTGAGACACATACTGCATGTGATAATGTAACTGTTCCCTGTGCCTTCCTGTAAATGTTGTTAATTTGTTTACAGTGAGATTTGCAAAACATATTTGCAGAAGATGGTAGTGGAAAGGCCCATTTCAAAGTGCGCAAAGTTGACTCAGAAAAGATGCTTTTTAGGAATGAATAGGTGGACCGATACGTTTCTATTCTTCCAGAAGCCGGCTAAAAAACCGTTGTGTCTCAATATTTGCGAGACTCTGGTTTCAATAGAAAGCACGTCCAAATGTAAAAAGTCCTTCCACCATCCACTGAAGCTAGTTGCAATGGCTCTCAAGATAACCAAAGTCAGAGCCCAGAATAGCAGAGCCTCCAATAACGGACAACTCAACAAAGAGCAAAAGAATGTTCCCCCAGATAGTGTGGATTTTGGGGCAACGTAAACAAACATTTAGGGACTGTCAGGTCATAAAGGAGTGTGTAAATACAAAAACGAGACATCACTCGAAGGTAAACTATCATGAACTATCATGATCCACCTAGCTTCACAAAAGTTCCTTTTGTGAAGCTAGTTGGGGGCACTTTGTGCCTCTCTCTCTCTCGCTCTCTCCAGCAATCCTCACCTGCTCGCCCACGCACCTTTTCCCAATCAGCACTCATCACTGCCTGTATTTAAGCCTGCCTGATCCAGCACCAGAGTATCCCCATTCGTTCGTGGTACACAGGCCGACTCTCGAGACTACTTCTCCTGTTTGTATCTTGTTGATCACCTGGCTATCCGCACAAGTACTTATTCTCTTGTGTTCATCTCCTCTTGCAGTATTCCTCCCGTGTCTCCTGCTTCGCTGCCCGCTCCAGCCACGCCTTCAAGCTCGTCCACCTGTTCACGCTCCCGCTTCCTGTCAGTTCTTGGCTCCTTCGGATGACCTTCACGCATTGGAAATACTAACCTTGAGCTACGCCTAAATAAACCATTCTCCTCTACTCCCTCCGCCTCAGTCTGCTTTTGGTTGCATGTTCTCCCTGTGCCTGCATGGGATTTCTCCAGGTACTCTGCTTTTCTCACACAATTCAAAAACATGCATCGTAGGTTAATACAAAATAAAATTGTCTGTAGGTATGGATGTGAATGCTTGTTTCTTTGTATGTGCCCTGCGATCGGTTGGCGACCAGTTCGCTCAAAGTTAGCTGTGCGAGGCTCCAGCAAACTCGTGACCCTAGTGAGAATGAGCGACACAGAAAATAAATGGATGGATGGGTCAGCTACGCAAATCATAAAATTGACGTGCAGACCTTTGCCCTGCAAAACTCCTTTTCAAATTTTAATTGAAGATTCCTGCTTTGGTGGCACGGTGGGCGACTGGTGAGAGCGTCGCCTCACAGTTCTGAGGACCTCGGTTCAATCCCCGGCCCCGCCTGTGTGGAGTTTGCATGTTCTCCCCGTGCCTGTGTGGGTTTTCTCCGGTCACTCCGGTTTCCTCCCACATCCCAAAAACATGCATTAATTGGAGACTCTAAATTGCCCATAGGTGTAACTGTGAGTGTGAATGGTTGTTTGTTTGTATGTGCCCTGCGATCGGCTGGCAACCAGTTCCTGCCCGATGATAGCTGCGATAGGCTCCAGCACGCCCGCGACCCTAGTGAGAAGAAGCAGCTCAGAAAATGGATGGATGGATAAAAGTGTTGCTGTTGTCACCTACACCTAAGCACAAACACCTACTGCAGGGTAAAAGGTTAAATAAACAAATTTGTAGCACTGCTATGTAAGACACTGGAAGCAGGAGCACAAGCTACAATGGAGGGGAGTAGAAGTTAAAGATATATATGACAGCTGAGCTAAGGGTGATCCAGTGATGCAGGGCAAGCCACAAGCCTAAATCCTCACAGTGAAAAAAAAAAAAAAATTATAACACTGGATTACAACATATCATCAGAGAAGAAAAACGACGAAATGAGAAATGCCGTAACTGCCCGTCAAAGCCAAACAATAAGCAACTCTCATAACAGTCCATCTTTACAGGAATAAAATGGAGAAACAAGAAAATCTTTACACAAAACAAGAAAACATAATGGTTCATCAAGGCAAAAATAAAATAAGAAAATGACATACCTGTCGTGAAGTACAGAGACAAGACGTTTGTCAGAGGCAGGTGGTTAACAGTAACTTTTACGAGTGCTTTCTCAAGAATCTTGACAGGATGGGGAAATTAGATATTGGTCTGTAATTCGCTAAGACATCTAGATAAAGCTTGGCTTTTTTTTAAATAGGCATAATTACAGCCATTTCCATTCATTCATTCATTGTGGTGCTGAGCCGAACAAACGAATTGAGGGCGTAGAAACTGTGGAGGTCAAAACCAATATAATCGGGGGGAAAAAAAACCTGTTCAACTATACATTTGGTCATTTTAACTTCTTTGAAGTTCCCTCTGCAGAAGGAAATTGATAACTGGGAGATAGCATAATGGAGGTTCATTGGTTGGGAGCTTGTTGACTTATGGTTCACTCTGCAAGATGGGTAACTGTAGCTTAACTGACTGAACACTTGTTTACTATAGGCCAAGGGGCAAGCAGCTCGCTATCCATCCATTCATTCTCTGAAATGCTTCTCCTCACTAGAATCGCAGGTGTGATCGCGCCTATCGCAGTTGACATTAGGCGAGGAGGGGTACACCCTGAACTGATCACCAGCCAATCGCAGGGCACATATAAACAAACAATCATTCCCACTCACATTCACAACTATGGACAATTTAGAGTCTTCATTTAACGTACAATGCATGTTTTTTGGAATGTGGGAGGAAACCGGAGTACCCAGAGAAAAAGCCATGCAGGGGAGAACATGCAAACTCACCACAGGAAGGCCAGATTTGAACCCGAGACCTCAGAAATGTGAGGCAGATGTGCTAACCAGTCGGTCACTGTACCGCCAGGAGCTAGCTAAATTCAAAATAATAGACTGGGCGCTCGTTGACTGATGGTTAACTGCTGCTTGAAAGGTAACTGTGTCGCAAGAGTAGAGAAAAACTGCATCGATGATTGGAGGATTGGAGGACAGAATTAAGAATGAACCAATGAGGTCTTGATCAGAGTCTATGGAGCTAAATAGACCTAGGCTCATCACAGCAATTACAAAAAGGAGGCTTGAACATAATAACTGGCTGATATACTGTAGGGTGACAAGAGCAAACCGAGGAGACTCTGTGAAGCTGTTAAAGAGACAACAGGGTGAGAACAGAGAGAGAGAAAGCCAACAGACACTTAGGGAAACAGGAAAACATGAATCCAAACAGCTGTGTAGAACAAACGGGACTGAAAATGACTCTCTCTGATAGATAATGGTTGACAAGCAAGTGCCTTTGGACAGCTTCTTCGGGAAGGGGAAAAGGCCACATGAGACAAGAAAAGCCTACATGTGACAACCAAACCACTGCTTCTGACTATCTGCAGTCAAATCCCACCTTTCACCTCTCCAACTGCAATCCTGTTATCCTCTCTCTCTCCTTTTCTGTCTCTTATGCCTATTGTCCCTCCCCTCTGTCACTCTATCTCAACCCAAACAGTTAAGGCAGATGGTCGTCCCATACCGAGGCTGTTTAAGTTTTCTTGCTTTGAGCTTTTGTTGCTTCTGCCCTCTGCTTCTGTTTTCCTTTTTGTCTTATGCCCAGTTGTTGACAAATGAGGGATGGTCAGTGCAACGCTACGGTGGTGTGCCCGCCAGTGCACAAGAAATGACTGACACCTTGTCAGCCACACCTTTCTTGCTAATCAAATTAGAGGCACAAGATGGAGCCATAAAAAATCAATCACCTTTGCCCTTTTCTTTCTTTTCATATCTTAGCATACTGGTGGTCTAGGTCTTAATTCTTAGGTGGCAGTGACATTCACTCCATCCTGTCTTTGAGCTGTTGCATCGAGCTGATTTCAAAAGCTGACTGCAAATTCTCAAGAAGAGTCTCCCTAAGCTATTTAAAGCCATTCTAAGTACTCATCTCGGCTTAATCAACAGATAACATCCAAGCAATTTGTTAACATTTTTCCTCCCTGAGATCAGCAGAGCTGAGGTCAGCTATTAAGTTCTTTCACTCTCAAAGGAGAAACAGGTCTAAATGATGCCCTGCAACCACAGTCAGCTGAGAAAACATGAAAGCTCCCTCTGTAATCGCTGCAATTGCAAGGCTAATCAGATATACATAGTAAGAGTTTAGCCTGGCAGAGTTCAATTAAATACCAGCTTATGCGGTCCACACGACCTCATTGCCCCTCTTTAACCAACAACACTATCAAGGCCCACTACATCCAATCACTGTCTTTGGTTACAGAACATCTCAAGCATTTGGATGAGATTTTGAATTTCCCATGATTAATGTTATTTATGCAGATACTGCCATGCAAGTGCCGTTATCGGTCGAATATTTCTTCCTGTGTTGCAATCTCTTTTTTTTTTAAATCAATTCCATCGTGAAACCTTAAGGGGGCATTTGTGTCTCTATAGTGCCTGTCCAATTTACATACACATGTTACTCTCTTTAGCACAGGCCATTAGTGGTAAGCAATTGCCAGTGCTGAAGCTAATTGCAGGAAAACTGTCTTGTGCTTATTTAAACAAGACACCACAGCGTAATTGTAATTGACTGGAAAACACATTGACTTCTGCCAACAACCATTAGACAGCAGAGCAGAGGGAAGAAAAAGTAAACGTATACCTAGATGTAAATGTTGATGCAGCGGATTTATTACACAAATCAAGGTGACAAAACAAAAAGTTTCAACCTATGACGCCACACCCCCTCCTGGAGCCGTCGCCTTATTGTGATGGAGGGGTTAGTGTGTCCCAATCAGGGATGTACTGGGCCCAAAATTCAGCCGGGTAATTCAGATGGCGAGGCCCCCATTGCGCACAACCGAAGAACAATTTTTGTGTTTTTTGTTCGTCCTCCCTTGCAAAGAATAATCATTGCGGTGACTGAGATTTTAGGTCTCATCATTTTTGATGTATACACTGTACGCATAATACAGTTACCTACCCAGCATGGCAGACTTACACACGACATCTGGTTATTGCTGCTTCCTGTTCCACTCTCTTCCTTCTCCCGGAATAAGACTTCTTCTTCCTAGTCCTCATTCTCCAAGACCAACACCACCTCCTCACTGCCACCATGGGTTCACCCAGTCCCTCAATAACCCTCCCTGCTCGTGACCTTCACCCCTGATGCTGCTGCTGCTAATAATAATAATAATTGTAATAATAATAACAATAATAATAAAAACAAGAGTTATGTTCTTAATACACAAAGCCAATCCATGTAAGAAAATGCCATAAATCACACAAGCACGCATGCACACACACACACGCACACAGATACATAAATACACACGCACACACCCTCTGTTGGAGGGTTTACACTTTTCTTATATCATCGTAATCCCGCTTATTTGTTCACATATCAAATAATATGTAAATATCCTTTAATTGCTTAAACTGTAAATGACAAGGTTAGGTCACAGAGACCAGATCATTTTATGATGGTGAGCAACAACAAGAATCAATGATGCTTGCAATACATAAGGACTAAAGTATTTAACAATTTTGTGTACCAAATCATTTGCACAGCAAATGCATGGTCTGCTTGGTCTAATATTTTGACATTTTCTCACTGTGCCCACCTGAAGTCGTACTGCTGGATCCTTCCTCCACTGAAAAGATCTGTCAACTTCACTCATTTTGGTTTACGTCTCGTAACTGGGGCAGAGACGACCCGCTTAGGGCTTGTCTGCTGCTTAACAGCAATTGGTGGTCGCACTGTGCACGACACGAGCAAGGGTCCAATGAAGTCACGAATCATAAACACACGCTGCAGCCTGGAGGCTAAAATCTATACCGGTACTCCGGGCGGGGCCCGGGACACTCGGCTTGGCGTACACAGCACACTGATGCGCTCGTGCGTGCCTTTGTTGACATAGGGCCCTATAAGTTGTCTTTTTTGAATAGTAGTATGTAATTATGTTTTATTAAAAGATGGTGTGTATTGAACATTGTATATGAATTATCATAGCCATCCATCCATTTTCCACACCGCTTATCCTCACTAGGGTCGTGGCATCCTGGAGCCTGTCCCAGCTGACTCTGGGCGAAAGGGTACTCCCTGAACCAGTCGCAAGCCAATCACAGGTGACGTATAAACAAACAACCATTCACGCTCATATTCACTCCTACGGACAATTTAGCGTTTCCAATTAACCTACCATGCATGTTTTTGGGGTTTGGGAGGAAACCAGAGTAGCCGGAGAAAACCTACGCACGCACAGGGAGAACATGCAAACTCTGCACAGGCAAGGCCGGATTTGAACCCGGGTCCTCAGAACTGTGAGGCAGATGTGCTAACTAGTCTCCCCCTGTGCCGAACGATCCTATTCATAAAAGGCCAGGTCGGCCTGGAATGGACCAGCTGTTCTGGAGATGTCCCGAAATTCTCAATTGCCACCCCGCCCCTGGTCCCAATGATCCTAGGAGCTAAATTGTCTGGGGCTATATGCCCCTGTTAATGCCCCATGGGCTCATCACCTGTGGGAGGGGCCAAGGGGGTGAAGTGCTGTGTGAGCTAGGCGGCCCCCCAAGGTGGGACCATAGCGGTCTCCGGAGACAAGGGATACCGGCTGGCCAAGCGGAACGCACCTTTGGTGTTTGCTGACACTAGGTATAGTGTATAGTGTGACCCGTTGGACCGAATACTTCGAAGACCTCAATTCTACCGACACGCCTTTCCAGGAGGAAGTAGAGTCTGGGGTCTCCTAGACAGGTTCTCCTATCTCTGGGGTTGAATTCATCGAGGCGGTTAAAATCCTCCTCGGTGGCAAGGCCCCAGGGGTGGATGAACTACCCGTCTCTATTCAGAAAATCGTGGAACAACTCCCGCAAAACAAAAAACTCCTTTCACATTATGTAATAGTATGCATGAAACGGGCTATTCAAAATCAAACATATTCACTCGTACTGAAAACACCTATACACACCGCACTGAAAACACCTATTGCAGACGCTTATTTTCACGCTCTCTGGCATGCTACACCTGTACATCGCTTCTGGTCACTAGTTACACAGAAACTCTCCTCAGTTTTTGAACTGTAGGATTCCAATTTCTCCTAATCTTCGAGGACGACACCGTGGTCGTCGCCCCTCTCTCACTCGGACTGCATTTTCAATAAACATCAGAATAGTAATAAAAAAATAAAAAATAAGGAAAGGGCCCTGTTGCACACCAAAAGTGTTCCAGCACAAGAGCAGTCTGTAAACCGCCATTCTGCATGGCCACGCAGCTGAAAAGAACAGGGTAAAAAAGAAAAGAAAAAAAAGCAATTAAATAAATGAAATAAATCTAATCCGCAAATGTATGTAATTTAAATGAATGTAAAGAAAGTAATTGAAAATTTTTGAACTATTAGAGGAAGCCAATACATTTTCAATGAAGGCCACAACAAGTGCTGGGATTTTGACCCAAAACCTTGCTAAACAATGCTAACCAGTTTGTGTTGTACTGCCAAGCAGCAAATAAAATTCATGAATTCTCATCAACCTTGCTGTTTGGAAAGATGTAAAATTCATCATTGCCTTGATGCATGAGGTACTGCCCCATCTTCCTGCGTCCTTGAAATGTATTCTTTGAATTATCTGTACGTCCTCTCCTCCCTTTCCAAAAAGAATGATTGAGAACCAGGATACTGGTGCTATTTATAGAAAATGAGTCAAGAGGAGAAATCAGCCGCAATAAACTACTTTGGCGTCATGAGGAATAGAGGTTGTAACTGAACTATATTTATTATTATTGCTGGTGGTAACGTAGCAGAGCGAGGCAAAAGCAAACCACTGAGCTCTTATTAAAAGTTTCAGGATGGAGACAGCTCATAGCGTCATCCTACATTATTAGCACTGTGGGTATATAAATTGGGTGGAATTGAGGTTCAACCTTATTCATTCATCTTCCGTACCGCTAATAGTCACTAGGTTCGCAGCCAACCGATCCCAGCTGACTCTGGACGAGAGGCGGGGTTCACCCTGAACTGGTTGCCAGACAATCCCGGGGCACACATAAACAAACAACCTTTCACGTGAGTTCAAGTTTAGCTGAGCTTAATGAACGAACTCTTGGGGATTAAAATGTCAAAATTAGCGCATATTATTTCCAATTAGCATCAACAATTTCCAGTAAAATAGCCCCAGTAGAATATTACATATGATCTGTAATTAATTATTTTATTCATTATATTATAAATTAAGCCTAAATGTTCACCAACCCTGTACGTGGCCTAGTCACTGCCCTTTCATCAGGCAAGATAACTATTATTTGATGCCTCATCATTTAAATGATTGAATTAATGTGAGTGCTGTGATCCCGACTTCATTTCTCTGGAAATATTCATTCGTAAAATAAATTTTTCATGGACATCGAGTGGGTGTTTTCAAACCAATGTTTACTTTGCTCTGGCAAACCAATAACAATGCCAATGACTCCATAAAATCCTCATCAGTCCAGTGTATTAAATGTGTAGGCAAACCTTTGATGAAGAAAAGGGGTTTCTATATTTCAGTATATTTTTCGTTTTTATTTTAAAGAAGAGGTTCCAGTGGTTCGAGCATATTGGTATCGAGAGTCACGTCTTAAATGGACTGTATCTTGCAAGTGTTATTTTTTTTGTGGTCTTCCCTGACTAAAGGTCAAGCAAATTGAAACATTGAAACAGTGGCCCACAGTGGTCGTGGCTGACAAGCTCCTGAGCCCCCACAGGACGTGCGAAATTAATGTCTGTGGCAAATAATTGCATCCATGCGATGTGAAGTGGATCCTCTGAAAGCCTCTCATTGTTGCCATTATTCTGTATACTCAGGTGCTGCTTCATCTCATAAATGTCCACTGCAGGAGTTTCTGGGTGGCTTTTCTTTTTTTTTTGGGGGGGGGGGGGGGGGGCTCGTTCAGGGGTGGCATTGACCAAGTGTCTTTATTTTAAATGTTATTTTCTCAGCGGCATGCAAATAAGTAAAAGAAAATCAATTTGATTTGCAAATTCAGTCATAATGTTTTTTGCAAACGACCTGTTGTGCTTTCAGATGCCATTCTGGAAGGGGGGGGGGGAGAACCCCCACTGTTTATTGAACCATTTGGAGATTTACATTTCTATCACACGCAATTTGATTCACATTACGATTCAGAAGTCTAAGAAAATACAGAAGTGACCATTTAAAAAGTAATTTTGTATTCTCTAATACATTGTTTCACAGTTCCAAAGTAGTTACATTTATCTTGACCTATTCATATTGTAAGAAAGATTATAACAAAAGACTAGAGCCATCACGGTTAACCCGAGATTTGATACATCATGGAGTTATCCAACTGACCAACAAGGTTACGTTAAGAAAGATGTTCTACATTTCAAGATAGACAGCTGGCTGGATGGCTACAGTTAGATCCAAAATTATTTTGACAATTATATCAAAAGAGATCTGTTTATTATTTTGCCTTTATAAGACTTCCAGCTTTAGGTCATGTCATGGAAAATTTGGGAATTATCGCCATACCGCCGTTTGCAGCGGCTTAGCAGGACAATATTTGGATAATGGACAATTCTTAATGTCAATAACTGGCTGCCCTTGAGCCCATGAACATCTCCAAATTCCTCGATGGAGATGCTGTGCCAGGCCATCACTTCAGCCACCTTCAGTTGCTGCTTATTCTGCTGCCTACACGCTTATGTTCACCACCTGATAATCATGCTCCATTGGTTTGAGATCTGCCGACTTCGTTGACGACTGAAGAAGATCCCATGCCAAAGAATAGTCATAGTTTTAAAATGAAAACATAAGATGATATGAACATTTCGCATCACAGTGATCAAAATGATCACAGTTATCAGTATTATCACTGTGTTGCTCGAATAAATGTGAATAAAAACGTCACAGATGCATGAACCTGAAGAATTGCAACACGTTTTATTTTTAAATACAAAAAAAAAAAAAAAGCTACAAAATAAAAAAACAGCAACACTATTTATTATTTGCATGTAAAATGTACATGACTCAGATTACACTTATACATTTAACATTTCAGTTCAAAATTGTCTTGCTGTCCAATTTTGGGTGGGGATCACAGAGCAAATACTGCAGCGTCAACTAATGCGATGCTCCTACCAAAATAAAATAAAATATTGCTTTGGAGGGTCACACGGTTGAATTGAGTTTAAGTTTAAAAAAGACCCACACTTCCACACTAGACGTAAAAATAGCCGTGGACATGAGAAATAAAATGCAGCAAAGAAGGATGCGATCTGGAAGGAAAACAATACCTTTGATACTGTCCTTGAAATGACCATGCGAAATAATCATCTTATTGTCCATAAACGTGACAGCAACTGTCACTGTCGGACGTCACAAAAAAGCAATGTCTCCAAATTGTCGCGATATCAATAGTGGACAAGCTGATAACCTAGTGCCAGAAAAGAATCTGTGAACTGCCCATGACACACCGAGAGACAATAAAATCATCTTTCTTTTCCTGTGCAGTGAACAAACATTGGATTTCCTCAGTACTTGTGTTTATGACGGGGATATCCTGCTGCTGCTATCAGTACCTTAAGCACCATTCACTCTGAATCCAAACTTCTATTTAAGGCCTCTAGAAACTGCTCAGTAGATTAAAATGCATGAGGTAAATGCAGACCCAGGACAGCAGTCCTTATTGCGTGTATGTAAGAACAGGTTAAAAACAGAAAATTCCTTGAAAATTACATACTAAAAAACATTTAGCGATAAATGTATGTGTATGTGAAATATTTTAATAAAACTATTGAAATATTCATATCCAATAATATCTTAAAGTGATTGTAAAATAAAATGATGAGGCGGGCCACATCTGGCCCCCAGGCCTTGTGTTTGACACTTACGTGTTAGTACATTCATAATAATATAAAAGTGACAAAATACTTTGACGAGAAGCCCAAAATGCAGGGCTGTAATTCTAACATCTCGGGGGAAAAAAAAAAAAAAAAAGGACAAACTCCAACTGCGACGGACAATCAAAACTGTTGAACAGATTGTCGGTACCCACCTACCCACGCTTGAGGACTTGCACGCTGCCAGAACTAAGACAAGAGCGTGCAAAATCCTCTTGGACTCTCCACACCCCGGCCACCAGCTCTTCCAGCTCCTTCCCTCAGGTCGGCGTTACCAATCAATGCAAACTAGAACTAGCAGACATTCCAACAGCTTCTTCCCTAATGCCATCGACTTCTTAAACAGCGAACCTACAATTCCATTGCAACATGCTGCCAATTTTTTTGTCTTGAGTTTGTTGTCACATTCCTGTCGGGCCAATTGTATATTACTCGTGCACTCACTGTAGTAGTCTCGCCACGTTGCACTATTTGCATATCATTTGTTAATACTGACCACTCATATGCCTGAGTTAGCACTTGCACACTGGCCGAGGAGTAACATTTGCACAATCAGCATTGTCGCACATTATCGCGCTACTCGTCACTTTAAACTGCGTAGATTCCTTGAAGTCTCGGCGCCCTTTGCACGATGGTCATTGCACCGGACTGTTGCTATATTAGTCATTCAAACTGCTCTAAATGCTAGAGGACTCTGGATATTTTTGCACAATTGTCCAAAAAAAAACCAAAGTTGTACCAGCATTACCAGATGTCTGTTGTCGTACTAGAGTGGCTCCAACTACCGGAGACAAATTCCTTGTGTGTTTTTTGGACATACTTGGCAAAATAAAGATGATTCTGACTCTGATTAGGATTACGTAATTTTTCTCAATAGACTTACGGGTTGTCTGAACTTTTGGAAGAATCTGTAATTCAAAGAATACTGTATTTTCCGCACAATATAAGGCACACTGGGAGCTGATTGGGCGACACAAGGTAGGTTGACGAGGACAGGTGGACACAATAACTAAATGAGCACACGACAATGAACAACATGGAACACAGGAAAACATGAAACAAAGCTAAATATAATCTAAACTAGAACACAGACCATGACATCTTGGCTGCTTTGCTCATCTTTCAGTGTACAGTACCCTATATGTAGAATTTCGTTTTTCTCCAATCAGATTTCAGCTTCTATCTGTTGCCATGTAAATGTAATCTCCCCAAAGCCTTCAGAACCCCAAGTGCTGGTGTCAAACAAGTAAAAAAGAAAAAAGACACGTTTCCAAGCCCTTACTTGTCGAGAAGAAAGCTGGAAAATTCAGCGTTGAATTTTAAATCCTTTTCTCTCATGAGCTCCTTGTACCTACCCGGAGGATTACCCTCTTTTGAATGCTCCTCTGCTAAAGTTGCTTTGTCCACCTTCTCGTCGATGGCGTATCTGTCTCCATTGTATATCTGTGGTCCTGGATTATGCTACTGCAGGAGTGCAGATTTGCCGGGGTATGGTAATAAACGGATCTCCTCCGGTGTCTCAATGTAACAGCATAGTTATTCTGCGTTTGTTGCTGCTTGTCCCCTTACGGCAGCTGTAGTTTCAAGATGGCTGACTGTCATGGTGCTCCACGACTGGGTCACCACTCTTATGTATAAATAAATGTAATATTCTTTGCTTACGATCATGTATCAGATTATTAGCAGAGGTCATAATAAGACAAGTGTCCTTTTTATCCCAGCTGACTCTGGGCAAGAGGCGGGGTACACCCTGAACTGTTCGCCAGCCAATCGCAGGGCATATATAAACAAACAACCATTCACACTCACATTCACACCATTTTCAATTAACCTACCATGCATGTTTTTGGGATTTGGGAGGAAACCGGAGTGCCTGCAGAAAACCCACGCTGGCACAGGGAGAACATGCAAACTTCAGACCAGTGAGGCCGGATTTGAAGCAGATTCCTCAAAACTGTGATGCAGATGTGCTAACCAGTCCGCCTTTTACTATTATTATTATTATTATAGCCTACAATATTGGTTAATGCTGCAAATGCACAATAAATTAATATAAAACTTGGTTGAAATGAATTTAGTGTTTGAAACTTTTACATCCACTCCTTATCGTGGTGGAGGGATTTGTGTGTCCCAATCATTCTAGGAGCTACGTCGTCTGGGTTTTATGCCCCTGGCAAGGTCACCCATGGCAAACAGGTCCTAGGTGAGGGACCAGACAATGCACGGTTCAGAAGACTCCTATAATGTATAAAAACACTGGAAAACGTTTTCACTTGTCCGGACGCAGGTCACTGGGGCCACCCTCGGGAGCCAGGCCTGGAGGTGGGGCTCGGAGGCAAGTGAGCTGGTGGCCGGGCCTGCACTCATGGGGCCCGGGCGGGTACAGGCTGAAAAGGTAACATGGGTCCCTCTTCCCATGGGCTCACCAACCCTGGGAGGGGCCATAGGGGTCAGGTGCAGTGTGAGCTCGGTGTTGGCCGAAGGCAGGGTCCTTGGCAATCGAATCCCCGGCTACAGAAGATGGCTCTAGAGACGTGGAATGTCACCGCTCTCGCAGGGAAGGAGCCCGAGTTGGTGTGTAAATATGAGAAGTTCCAACTACAACTCCAATTCCAATGAAGTTGGGAAGTTGTGTTAAACATCAATAAAAACAGAATACAATGATTTGCAAATCATGTTCAACCTATATTTAATTGAATACACTACAAAGGCAAGATATTTACTATTCAAACTGACAAACTTGATTGTTTTTAGCAAATAATCATTAACTTTATATGGCTGCAACAAGTTCCAAAAAAGCTGGGACAGGGTCAGGTTTTCCACTGGGTTACATCACCTTTTCTCTTAACAACATTCAATAAACGTTTGGGAACTGAAAACACTAACACGCTGTTGAAGCTTTGTAGGTGGAATTCTTTCCCAGTCTTGCTTGATGTACAGCTTCAGCTGTTCAACAGTCCGGGGTCTCAGTTGTCATGTTTTACGTTTCATAATGCGCCACATATTTTCAATGGGAGACAGGTCTGGACTGCAGGCAGGCCAGTCTAGTAGTACAGCAGTAGCAGTCTTTTACTACGAAGCCACGCTGTTGTAACACGTGCAGCAAGTGGTTTGGAATTGTCTTGCTGAAATAAGCAGGGGCGTCCATGAAAAAGACATTGCTTGGATGGCAGCATATGTTTCTCCAAAACCTGTATGTACCTTTCCGCATTAATCGTGCCTTCACAGATTTGCAAGTTACCCATGCCATTGGCACTAACACAGCCCCATACCATTACAGATGCTGACTTTGAACTTTGGATCCATAACAGTCCAGATGGTTCTTTTCCTCTTTGGTCCACAGGACACGACATCCACAATTTCCTAAAACAATTTGCAATGTGGACTCGTCGGACCACAGAACACTTTTCCACTTTGCATCAGTCCATCTTAGGTGAGCTCGGGCTTGTTGATAAATGTCTTTTGCTTTGCATAGTAGAATTTCAAGTTGCACTTACGCATGTAGCGCCGAACTGTTTTAACTGACATTGGTTTTCTGAGGTGTATCTGATCCCCTGCGGTGATATCTTTTACACATTGAAGTCGGTTTTTGATTCAGTGCCCCCTGAGGGATCGAAGGTCACGGGCATTCATTGTTGGTTTTCGGGCCTTGCCGCTTACATGCAGTGATTTCTCTCTCGCCGAGCAGGTGTGGGTATATTATATTTTCCCCGCTTGATCCCCGCGGACCCCCGCGACCCGACCTCAGATAAGCGGAAGAAAATGGATGAATCGATAGGACTTTTACATCAACTTTACCAAACCTCAAGTGTTATTTGGTATTAAACTACCAAATAAGCAAAATGTCAATCATAAATGAGAATAAATCCATGTTAGCAGTAAATAAATAATCAATATCACTTCAAAATCAATAAATGTCAGCATTTTTCTGTCCTCTTATTGGTTAGTCATAACAAGCTAAATTCAACTAGCAAAACATCTGTAGTGATCTGCACATAATCATATTTTTCATAATTAGCATACTTATATATTGCGTTTTTGTATAGTATTGATGGCTTTGTATAATTGATAGTTTGATAGTGGTGGAATTACGAGGCTAAATCCCCAATGAAGGGCCAGGTACCAAATTTATACTATGCTGGAGCCTATCCCAGCTGAAATGTTCAAAAATAAGTCCAGTCAATTTAATGCGACGGTACAAATTGTTGTGTCTGTTATTGTATTTTTTATTCTAAAAATTATGACTTTATTCATGTCAAAAAAAAAACCAAAAAACAATTATTTATTTATTTATTTATTTTGAAGTACATTATTTCAAACCAGGGACAGCACCATGGCTCATTGGCATTTGGGTTGAAACTCTGCTTGGACTTTCAGCGAAGACTAATTTGCTTGTTGGTTTGAATACTGGCTTTCTTTATTTACACCTGCCTGATTAACATTTGTTCTCCCGCCATCCTGAATACTACAAAGAATATACGAAAGCGCTTCATCAGCTTTGAAATGAACTTTCCAGTAGTTTCTGGCTATTTAAAGCAGTAACCTCCATAATATTGTTTTATTTTGCCTAACAATGTGGTATTTGTTTAACACTTTTATCATCTTGGAAACTATGCTAAAATAGCAATGAGATGGAATAAACAGTCAGGACGGAACTACAGACAGTAAGTATGAAAACATCTGAAAGGGAAATACAAAAAATATACATACAGTATCTCCATTAAACCGTTTCTACAGCGTAACTTAAGATTCAGTCGCAGTGTTTCATGTTTCTTCGCCCCTTTTATTCTCTTTTTCCCACCGGTCAGTTTCTCGCCCTGAATCGTCAACCTGTAATGTCCATCACAGCTTGGCAGAAGGGAATCATGCACACACCGCATACCCTGAAAAATAATCAGCTTTTTGCGAATGAACATTGTGGCCACCATAAAGGATTGTAGCATGGGGAGTGCGTCCCTACGGTATATGCAGCGGACTGACACTTGCCCATCAAGCCTTCTTGCATACATCAAGCCATCTATCCATTCAGCCATCAATTGTCTCTAATGCAGAAATTGGTGGTGGTAGCAGCAGACTGAGTTCTATAATCCAGGGGACTCTCGCCACTGCAACACTCAAGGTCCACTTGCAATGGGTTGTGTTCACAACATTATTTAAAAATGCATGCTGGAAAGATTTTGAATAGCTAAAAGGTCATCAAAATCTTTTGGTCACCATCACCTTTCCTTTACATTATAACACTTCTTGCTTGGATAGCTGAAAGCACATAGTAATCGGCCGTATAGGAGAGAGAACAGTCTTATAATCAACTACCACTGGGGTTAATCATCTATTTTTTTAGTGAAAAGTTGGTTATCCCTCTTGCTGATTCCAAAATGCTCGATATTACAGGTAAGAGAGAGAGAAAGAGATTTTAATGCTCCATCTAATATCTGAAGGTGGAATCGGTCATATACAATCGAATCCAACCAGTCCTGGTTGGATTGAAGTATGTATTGTTTGATTCTTTGTATTCCTTTTTTTTGGGGGGGGGGTTCAAGGATTCATGGCTAATGAAAAGACAGTTTTTCAATTTCATAAAGTTGTGGTCAGTCATTGTATACTGGTGGTGAGAAACTTGGTTCATTGTTTTGGATTTACTCTGAGTCAGTCACTAAAGCAATCCAGTTCAACTGTGTTTACGTTGTCGTGGGTGCCCAGAGTGGTCACTGGACCATATCCAGTAATTGTTTTAATTGTTGAACACAGATTCAGTAAATGACAATCTGTATCTGTATTTTATGACTAAGGTACCAGACAAACATTTGGATACACCTTTTATAAGCGAGCAAGTGCGTCCAAAATAAATGGGGAAAAAAAGTGACAGTGAACAACTTGTACTGCAAAATACTTTGAATTAAAGGCATCTCCAACAGAACACACTATCATCAGTTGGTATGTTTTTTTTTTTCTTTTACAGGCAGGTCTGCATAAAAATGCTGACGCATCCGTCAGAATAACTGCCCCCGTCCAGACTGCTTATGTCTGTCAGATTTGTGGTGTTTGTGTTGTACGACCCTGACAATAACGCTTACCTCTGAACCTCCTTGACTTCTTCCTAACTCAAGTCGTCTACACAAAGGCTGCTGCATGTTGTTGTCTCTTAAAACTCTATGGAGGACTACAGGTTTAAGGTTTTGTAACCAAAAGTAGTAGTAGTAGTAGTAGTAGTAATAGGAGTTGTAGTAGTAGTAGTCGTAAACATATGAATTATTAAAAAACAGGTCGGCAGAGGCCCCTCAGCGACAACAATCACTATGAAATAGGCTGGCCTTTTATTCAGTCACTTGCGTTTAAAATAAAAAATATTCAGTAATGTCTTCCTTAAAATTTTCTTTATACATTTTCAAATTCAATACAAATACATGCTGAACAATCACAACATTTTTACAACACTGGAACTTTGGTTCAAGAATGCCCCTGTTAATGAATAAATTGGTTTCTAAAACAAATTTTTGGACAAATAATGCTTCTGTTCACTGACTATGCTTCAGTTCCCAAACAGTTACATCATCCATGCGGAACATCGTCTTCTTTTCCTTTCGGCTTGTCCCATTAGGGGTCGCCACAGCGTGGCATCCTTTTCCATGTAAGCCTATCTCCTGCACCCTCCTCTCGAACACCAACTGCCCTCATGTCTTCCCTCACGACATCCATCAACCTTCTCTTAGGTCTTCCTCTAACTCTCTTGCCTGGCAGCTACATCCTCATCATCCAATATACTCACTATTTCTCCTCTGGACGTGTCCAAACCA
Source organism: Phycodurus eques (assembly GCF_024500275.1). NCBI lineage: Eukaryota > Metazoa > Chordata > Actinopteri > Syngnathiformes > Syngnathidae > Phycodurus > Phycodurus eques. The sequence goes on from NC_084535.1 coordinate 27,622,122, forward strand.
TTAAAGTCTGCTCTCTCAAACTTTGTCTCCAAAACATCCAACCTTGGCTGTCCCCCTGATGAGCTCATTTCTAATTTTATCCAACCTGGTCACTCCGAGAGCGAACCTCAACATCTTCATTTCTGCCACCTCCAGCTCTGCTTCCTGTTGTCTCTTCAGTGCCACTGTCTCTAATCCGTCCATCATGGCTGGCCTCACCACTGTCTTATAAACTTTGCTCTTCATTCTAGCAGAGACTCTTCTGTCACATAACACACATGATACCTTCCTCCACCCGTTCCAACCTGATTGAACCCGTTTCTTCACTTCCTGACCACACTCACCACAGCTCTGGACGGTTGACCCCAAGTATTTAAAGTCCTCCACCCTTGCTATTTCTTCTCCCTGTAGCCTTACTCTTACCCCTCCACCCCTCTCATTCATGAACATATATTCTGTTTTACTTCAGCTAATCTTCATTCTTCTTCCTTTCCAGTGCATGCTTCCATCTTTCTAACTGTTCCTCCACCTGCTCGCTGCTTTCACTGCAGATCACAATGTCATCTGCAAACATCATGGTCCGCGGGGATTCCAGTCTAACCTCATCTGTCGGCCTATCCATCACCACTGCAAACAAGAAGGGGCTCAGGGCTGATCCCTGATGCAGTCCCACCTCCCACTTAAATTAATCTGTCACACCTACAGCACACCTCACCGCTCTTCTGCTGCCCTCGTACATGTCCTGTATTATTCTAACATACTTCTCTGCCACTCCAGACTTGCGCATGCAGTACCACAGTTCCTCTCTGGGTACTCGGTCATAGGCTTTCTCTAGATCTACAGACACAATGTAGCTTCTTCTGACCTTCTCTGTACTTTTCCATCGACATCCTCAAGGCAAATAATGCATCTGTGGTACTCTTTCTAGGCATGAAAACATACTGTTGCTCTCAAATACTCACTTCTGTCCTGAGTCTAGCCTCCACTACTCTTTCCCATAACTTCATTGTGTGGCTCATCAACTTTATTCCTCTATAGTTCCCACAGCTCTGCACATCACCCTTGTTCTTAAAAATGGGCACCAGCACACTTTTCCTCCATTCCTCAGGCATCTTCTCACGCGCTAGAATTCTATTGAACAAGCTGGTAAAAAACTCCACAGCCACCTCTCCTAGATGCTTCCATACCTCCACAGGAATGTCATCAGGACCAACTGCCTTTTCATCCTCATTAATGCCTTTCTAACTTCCCCCTTACTAATCATTGCCACTTCCTGGTCCACCACACTTGCCTCTTCGACTCTTCCTTCTCTCTCACTGTCATTATTCATCAACTCCTCAAAGTATTCTTTCCATCGATCCAGCACACTACTGGCACCAGTCAACACATTTCCAGCCCTATTCTTAATCACCCTAACCTCCTGCACTCCTTCCCATCTCTATCTCGCCAACCTGAAGAGATCCTTTTCTCCTTCTTTAGTGTCCAACCTGGCATACATGTCATCATATGCCTCTTGTTTGGCCTTTTCGTGTCGAAAAGCCACACAACACTCTTCCTTTCTCAGCTTCCACCACATAGTTCTCTGCTCTGCCTTTGTCTTCGTCCCCACTACCAGAGTCATCTTACACACCACCATTCAATGCTGTCTAGCCACACACAATTCCCACCGGCGCCCTGCAGTGTATCGGCGCCGGGGGTGGACGTTGTTAAACCTGGCCACGACCGATCCGGGATGAAATTCTTTTGATGAACGCTCATATTTGTTTGGCAAAGTTTTAAGATTGATGCCCTTCCTGGCGCAACCCTCTGCATTTATCCAGGCTTGGGACCGGCCTACAATTTGCATTGGCTTCTGCCCCCCATAGGGCCGCATTATCATCCATGCAGAACATAAACGTAGTTAACTCCATGCGTCACATATAGGTATCTTTTTGTCTTTTTCCCCTCTAAATTTGCCCTCAGTATGGCTACCAAGTAAGTGAAAAGTGCAAGGGAAAGTGCTCTTGGGATCCTAAACATATTATTATTATGGAAATAATAGTTAAACCTGAGAATGGTGTTCATGTTTCTGATGGTTTGGTTTGGTGAAACCTACCATCTGTGAAATCTACCTTTTGGTTTTGGTGAAATCTAGCAAAAAAGTATGAATAACTATTGAAATTAAGTGGGATTGATGCACAGTCTGGTCACAGGACGTCACTCTGATTTTTTTAGCTTGACATATTTGATGGGTTTTGGAAAATGAGTAAGTACAGCTAGAATTCTGATGAATATTGTAAAGCATTGCTTTTAAAATAATATATAGTTAAGTTGCAGTTATACATTATAATGTCGATGTGAACAGACTCCCTGGCAGTTTAAGTTAAAAGTGCTGGTTTACTAGACGTCTCGTCGCTAGCTCTGACTCACAGGAAACAGTTTAATGAGGACCAGCTTTATTAGAATAAGCAGAAGGTGGGCAATCATCGACTTTGGGGTAAACACCAGCACTCACGACCTGTTGTTTTGATGGATATCAGCTGTGCAGAGAAAAAGCTCATTAGTTAAAGTGAGAACCTCAGAATATGCTGCACAGCTTGATGGCGCCTACCAGTGTGGCCGCCTCGGTAACGCGCTCTCTAGTATTGTCTTTGTTTTTGTGTTTTTCGTCCGTCTTTGGAGACCTTACACGACTCACTTACACAAGGGGAGACCTGCTAACCATCAAGGAGGCTACTCCGGACTTTCTGTCACCAACTTTCGAAAATCCGCTCAGTTTTTTCCCCGAGTTACTCACCGGAGCGGCGTCCGCGGTTTTCGGCGCATGGATGCGGAAGCGGCGCCACAGAGGAAAACGAGCCGGAATTCAGGTGAAACTCCACAAGAGAGGACACAGATTGGCGTTCCCGTCGATCCACCTCGCGAATGTACGCTCCCTACCCAACAAAATGGACGAGCTTCATCTTCTGTTAAAGACCAGTAAAGACTTCGGACGTTCCGCGGCCATGTGCTTCACGGAGACCTGGCTTTGCGACGCCGTACCCGATGGCGCCGTCACGCTTCCCGGCTTCAACATTCATCGAGCGGACCGCGACATGGAATCATCGGGAAAAACGAAGGGCGGCGGGATATGCCTCCATATAAACGAAAAATGGTGTACGGACGTCACGGTGCTCAGCACACACTGCAGCCCGCATTTGGAGTCGCTGTTTCTGAACTGTAAACCATTTTACGCGCCACGTGAGTTTGCATCGTTTATACTGGCTGGAGTCTATATCACACCGCAAGCTAACACGAGCGCCGCATTGCTAACGCTCGCCGAACAAGTCAACGAAATTGAAAAAAAACACCCTGACTCACCCCTCATTATTCTCGGGGACTTTAACAAAGCTAAACTCAACCACGAACTCCCTAAATACAAGCAGCACATCGACTGTCCTACCAGGGAAAATAATACTTTAGACCACTGCTACACTACGGTAAAAAACGCATACCGTGCTATACCTCGTGCAGCCCTGGGCTCGTCTGATCACTGCTTAATTCACTTAATACCGACGTACAAGCAAGTACTTAAATGTGCGAAGCCTACAGTGAAAACAGTCAAAAAGTGGACCAATGAAGCAAAGATGGAACTTCAAAGCTGTTTAGACTGCACAGACTGGAGTGTCTTTGAAAATTCAGCTGGCAGCCTGGATGAATATACGGACACTGTCACATCCTATATCAGTTTCTGTGAAGAGGTTTGTGTACCAACAAAATCATTTCGGACATTCAACAACAACAAGCCGTGGTTCACTGCTAAACTTAAGCAGCTTCGCCAAGCTAAGGAAGATGCATATCAGAGCGGGGACAGGGCCCTGTATAATCGAGCTAGAAACCAGCTTACTAAAGAAATTAACATTGCAAAGAGGATCTATGCAGCAAAGTTGGAAAAACAGTTTAGCGCGAACGACTCGAAATCAGTCTGGCGTGCATTCCAATCGCTGACTAATTACAAGCGACGATCCCCCCAAGCTGAGAACAATAGCACACTAGCCAACGACTTGAATACCTTCTATTGCAGATTTGAAAAGGACAGTTTCACTCGACACACCCACCCGGCCGCACCCGCGACCACAACCACACCTCTGACTTCTGCGTTAACCATCCATGAACAGGATGTGAGACGCATCTTCAAACAACAGAAGATTAACAAAGCAACAGGACCGGACCATGTGTCCCCATCCTGCCTCAAAGTCTGCGCGGACCAGCTCGCTCCAGTCTTCACTCAGATCTTTAACAGATCTTTGGAAATGTGCGAAGTTCCATCCTGCTTCAAACGCTCCACCATCATTCCAGTCCCCAAGAAACCTGCAATCTCTAGTCTGAATGACTACAGGCCTGTCGCTTTGACATCTGTGGTCATGAAGTCCTTTGAACGTCTCGTGCTGGACCACCTCAAGAGTGTCACAGGTCCCCTGCTGGACCCCCTGCAGTTTGCCTACCAAGCGAACAGGTCTGCGGATGATGCAGTCAACATGGGACTGCACTTCATCCTAGAACACCTCGACAGTGCAGGGACCTACGCGAGGATCCTGTTCGTGGACTTCAGCTCAGCGTTCAACACCATCATCCCTGAAATCCTTTCAACCAAGCTTCTCCAGCTCAGCGTCTCACCTGCCATCTGCCAGTGGATTTACAGCTTTCTGACGGGCAGGACACAGCAGGTCAGGCTGGGGGAGGCCACCTCATCCACACGCAGCATCAGCACTGGGGCGCCCCAAGGTTGTGTCCTCTCTCCGCTGCTCTTCTCTCTCTACACGAACGACTGCACCTCAGCGAACCCGACTGTCAAGCTCCTGAAGTTTGCAGATGACACCACTGTCATCGGCCTCATCAAGGACGGTGACGAGTCTGCATATCGACAGGAAGCGGAGCGGCTGGAGCTGTGGTGCGGGCGACACAACCTGGAGCTGAACACGCTCAAGACGGTAGAGATGATCGTGGACTTCAGGAGGCATCCTTCGCCACAGCTGCCCCTCACGTTGTCCAGCTGCCTTGTGTCAACCGTCGAGACCTTCAAGTTCCTGGGAATTACAATCTCTCAGGACCTGAAGTGGGCGAACAACATCAACTCCGTCCTCAAAAAGGCCCAGCAGAGGATGTACTTCCTGCGGCTTCTGAGAAAGCACGGCCTGCCACCGGAGCTGCTGAGACAGTTCTACACAGCGGTCATCGAATCGGTCCTGTGTTCTTCCATCACAGTCTGGTTTGGTGCTGCTACAAAAAAGGACAAACTCCGACTGCAACGGACAATCAAAACTGCTGAAAGGATTGTCGGTACCCCCCTACTCACCATTGAGGACTTGCACGCTGCCAGAACTAAGACAAGGGCGTGCAAAATCCTCTCGGACCGTCTGCACCCCGGTCACCAGCTCTTCCAGCTCCTTCCCTCAGGTAGGCGCTACCGATCAACGCAAACTAGAACTAGTAGACATTCCAACAGCTTCTTCCCTCTTGCGATCAACTTCTTAAACACCTAACCTATAATTCCATTACAACAAGCTGGCAATTTTTTGACTTGAGTTCGTTGTCACATTTCTGTGGGGCCAATTATTTATTACTTGTGCACTCACTGTAGTTGTCTCGCCATGCTGCACTATTTGCATATACTGGCCACTCATGCCAGAGTAGCATCTGCTCCATTTGCACACTGATTGAGGAGTATCTGTAACATTTGCACAACCGACATTGTCCCAGATGATCGCACTACTCGTCACTTTAAACCGCATACACTCCTTGAAGTCTCAGCGCCCTTTGCACAATGGTCATTGCACCGGACTATTGCAATATTAGTCGTTCGAACTGCTCTAAGTGCTAGAGGACTCTGCATCTTTTTGCACAATTGTTTTTTGTCAATGTCTTTATGTCCCCAAAGTGTTCTGTAAATTGACTGTTTGTTGAACTAGAGCGGCTCCAACTACCGGAGACAAATTCCTTGTGTGTTTTGGACATACTTGGCAAATAAAGATGGTTCTGATTCTGATTCTGATTCTGATTCTTTGAATACAATGTATCCTAAAAGTCATAATATTGCAAATGTAGGATTATTTCTCCATCACAACAAAATTTACATCAGAAAAACAAAATCATGCCATCATCTCTTTTTTTGTTTTGTTTTGTTTATATGGGATTTGTTTTGTTTTTTTAATGAAAATTGTAATTATGACAAATTTTCAGGTTGTTTTTTTTTAACACTAAACGGTCACATTAAAACCAACATGTTGACACTTTCTGGAAGAAGAATTGACATCCTTCAAGCCCAGATCATGGAATACCTGACTTTCCGTGTACTTTGGTTTCTGCTTTTGGGCATTGATGACAAATGCCCCAGATCAGGCAAGTCCAATTTGGAAGGCTTCAGTTCTGTCTTCTCTTCATTTTTGATAACTGCATTGATGAAAATGAGCACACCAATTACTTATTTTGTGTGTTTCTCTACCTTTCTAGAATTACAAAAAAAACATTGTAAAAGCAACATTGAAAAAGACTAAATTAAACAAAAACACACACAAAGGATTTCTGTGCATACTTGAAATATTCGGTATTGATTTGTAGTGTTGTAACACTCGAGACCGGTCTCGAGACCACATTTTGAATGTCCTGGTCTTGTCTCAGACTCGACTCCCAAAAAAATCTTGGTCTTATCTCTGTCTCGGACTGGCTGTACTCTGGATTTTCCATCGAAACCGTACGGGACAAGGACAGATCTGCTATACTTCAACTTAATTACTGTGATAATAACGGGAAGCATTTGGTAAAAAGACAAATATCTTCAATGCTTGTGTTACTAATACCCCACCAACCCCGTTGTACAACTCAAATTACAGTGAAGTTGGGAAGTTGTGTTAAACATAAATAAAAACTGAATACAATGATTTGCAAATCATGAGCAACCTATATTTAATTGAATACACTACAAATACAAGATACTTAATGTTCAAACTGATAAACTTGACTGTTTGTTTTTAGCAAATATTTGGCTGTAACAAGTTCCAAAAAAGCTGGGCCAGGTGGCAAAAAAGACTGAGAAAGTTGAGGAATGCTCCTCAAACACCTGTTTGGAACATCCCACAGGCGAACAGGCTAATTGGGAACAGGTGGGTGCCATGACTGGGTATAAAAGGAATTGTGAATGACTGAATTGCTCAGTCATTCACAAGCAAAGATGGGGCGAGGTTCACCTCTTTGTGAACAAGTGTGTGAGAAAATACTCGAACAGTTTAAGGACAATGTTCCTCAACGTACAATTGCAAGGAATTTAGGGATTTCATCCTCTACGGCCCATAATATCATCAAAAGGTTCAGAGAATCTGAGGAAAACACTGCATGTAAGCGGCAAGGCCCAAAACCAACATTGAATGCCCGTGACCTGCGATCCCTCAGGCGGCACGGCATCAACAACCAACATCAATGTGTCAAGGATATCACCACATGAGCTCAGAAACACTTCAGAAAACCAATTTCAGTAAATACAGTTCGGAGCTACATCCGTAACTGCAACTTGAAACTCTACTATGCAAAGCAAAAGCCATTTATCAACAACACCCAGAAACGCCGCCGGCTTCTCTGGGCCCGAGCTCATCTAAGGACTGCAAAGTGGAAAATTGTTCTGTGTCCACATTTCAAATTGTTGGAAATTGTGGACGTCGTGTCCTCCGGGGCAAAGAGAAAAAGAACCATCCGGACTGTTATGGACGCAAAGTTCAAAAACCAGGATCTGTGATGGTATGAGGCTGTGTTAGTGCCAATGGCATAGGTAACTTACACATCTCTGAAGGCACCATTAATGCTGAAAGGTACATACAGGTTTTGGAGAAACAAATGCTGCCATCCAAGCAATGTTTTTTTCATGGACACCCCTTCTTATTTCAGCAAGACAATGCCAAACCACATTCTGCACGCGTTACAACAGCGTAGCTGAGAGACTCTCCAGCGTGTACTGGGTTGTGCCCAGAGCCTTCTCCTGGTGGGAGGTGCCTGGCGTTCCAGGGGGCATCATAACCAGATGCTGGAACCACTTTACCTGGCTCCTCACTGTAAACGAATCCGACATACTGCAGGCAACAGGAACCAGACTCTTACACCAGTCATACAGGGACTGAACAGCCCTTATCAAGGGTTCTGGTGCTCCATACTCCCGCAGCACCCCGCACAGGATCGCCCGAGAGTCACGGTCGAACGCCTTCTCCAGGTCCACAAAGCAAATGTAGCCTGTATAGGTGCACCCTCGAGGACCCTGATGAGGGTGTTTGAGGTGGTCTACTGTTTCGAGGCCAAGATGAAAACCGCACTGCTCCCCCTGAATCTGAGATTCGAAGTATTCGGCCCACTGACTCACATTGTCCCGAATTGAGGTCAGCAGTCCCCCCATCCCCACTATGCGGCATCCAAAACGGCATCCATTTATTGTCATCGTAACAGAGGGTCTTTGAGCGTACTTTGTGTGGTCCCTCACCTTGGACCTGTTTGCCCAGGGTGACCCTAACAGGGGCATAAAGCCCCTGAAAACTTTGCTCGTAGGATCATTGGGACACAATAAGGTGATAGCTCAAGGAGGGTGCTACTTTTAATAATAATAATAATGAAAAATAATGAATTACACTTACATAACTGACCCGAATAGAGTGGCTGGATCAGAATCAGAATCATAATCATCTTTATTTGCCAAGTATGTCCAAAACACACAAGGAATTTGTCTCCGGTAGTTGGAGCCGCTCTAGTACAACAGACAGTCAATTTACAGAACACTTTGGAGACATAAAGACATTAACAAAAAACAATTGTGCAAAAAGATGCAGAGTCCTCTAGCACTTAGAGCAGTTCGAATGACTAATATTGCAATCGACCGGTGCAATGACCATTCTGCAAGGGGCACTGAGACTTCAAGGAGTGTATGCGGTTTAAAGTGACGAGTAGTGCGATCATCTGGGACAATGTTGGTTGTGCAAATGATTGTGCAACGAACTCAAGTCAAAAAATTGCCAGCTTGTTGTAATGGAATTATATGTTTTTATTATGTTTAAGAAGTTGATCGCAAGAGGGAAGAAGCTGTTGGAATGTCTACTAGTTCTAGTTTGCATTGATCGGTAGCGCCTACCTGAGGGAAAGAGCTGGAAGAGCTGGTGACCGGGGTGCGGAGGGTCCGAGAGGATTTTGCACGCCCTTGTCTTAGTTCTGGCAGCGTGCAGCGTGCTTCCTGTCGATATGCAGACTCGTCACCGTCCTTGATGAGGCCGATGACAGTGGTGTCATCTGCAAACTTCAGGAGTTTGACAGTCGGGTTCGCTGAGGTGCAGTCGTTCGTGTAGAGAGAGAGAAGAGCAGCGGAGAGAGGACACAACCTTGGGGCGCCCCAGTGCTGATGCTGCGTGTGGATGAGGTGGCCTCCCCCAGCCTGACCTGATGTGTCCTGCCCATCAGAAAGCTGTAAATCCACTGGCAGATGGCAGGTGAGATGCTGAGCTGGAGAAGCTTGGATGAAAGGAGTTCAGGGATGATGGTGTTGAACGCTGAGCTGAAGTCCACGAACAGGATCCTCGCGTAGGTCCCTGCACTGTCGAGGTGTTCTAGGATGAAGTGCAGTCCCATGTTGACTGCATCATCCGCAGACCTGTTCGCCTGTTCGCATCCGCAGACCTGTTCGCTTGGTAGGCAAACTGCAGGGGGTCCAGCAGGGGACCTGTGACACTCTTGAGGTGGTCCAGCACGAGACGTTCAAAGGACTTCATGACCACAGATGTCAAAGCGACAGGCCTGTAGTCATTCAGACCCGAGATTGCAGGTTTCTTGGGGACTGGAATGATGGTGGAGCGTTTGAAACAGGATGGAACTTCGCACATTTCCAAAGATCTGTTGAAGATCTGAGTGAAGACTGGAGCGAGCTGGTCCGTGCAGACTTTGAGGCAGGATGAGGACACATGGTCCGGTCCTGCCGCTTTGTTAATCTTCTGTTGTTTGAAGATATGTCTCACATCCTGTTCATGGATGGTTAACGCAGAAGTCAGAGGTGTGGTTGTGGTCGCGGGTGCGGCCGGGTGGGTGTGTGGTGTGAAACTGTCCTTTTCAAATCTGCAGTCGAATGGATTTCAAGTCGTTGGCTAGTGTGCTATTGTTCTCAGCTTGGGGGGATCGTCGCTTGTAATTAGTCAGCGATTGGAATGCATGCCATACTGATTTAGGGTCGTTTGCGCTAAACTGTTTTTCCAACTTTGCTGCATAGATCCTCTTTGCAATGTTAATTTCTTTAGTAAGCTGGTTTCTAGCTCGATTATACAGGGCCCTGTCCCCGCTCTGATATGCGTCCTCCTTAGCTTGGCGGAGCTGCTTAAGTTTAGCAGTGAACCTTGGCTTGTTGTTGTTGAATGTGCGAAATGATTTTGTTGGTACACAAACCTCTTCACAGAAACTGATATAGGATGTGACAGTGTTCGTATATTCATCCAGGCTGCAAGCTGAATTTTCATAGACACTCCAGTCTGTGCAGTCAAAGCAGCTCTGAAGTTCCATCTTTGCTTCATTGGTCCACTTTTTCACTGTTTTCACCGTAGGCTTCGCGCATTTAGGTTCCTGTCTGTACGTCGGTATTAAGTGAATTCAGCAGTGATCAGACGAGCCCAGGGCTGCACGAGGTATAGCACGGTATGCGTTTTTTACCGTAGTGTAGCAGTGGTCTAAAGTATTATTTTCCCTGGTAGGAAAGTCGATGAGCTCCAAGCGCAGTCGGAGGCAGATGTGAAAGGATTAATAGTTTATTGATGAAAGGTAATGGCGATGGTCTTAGGTGGGTTGGCAGGCAGCAGTGTGGACAGGTGGCAGGTAATGGTGAGGACAGGCGGCTGGCTTGGTGGCAGGAATTACGTGGATCAGGAACACGGGGGGAAAACACACTGGAACAAGAAGACACAGGAGTCAAATAGGGAACAAGAAATAGGGTGACTTACGTGAGGTAAAAGGGCCGTGGTACCACTGAAAGTAACTGCAATACTTCAGCGAGGATTTCTTGGAACAGGTAGGTTTATATACTGGTGAGAGAGAGAGAGAGAGAGAGAGAGAACGCAAAGTGCCCTCCCGGCTACAATATTGGAACTGCAGGCAGTATATGACAATAACACTTTTCGTGATACTCAAAGACAACTTTACAATTGCACACTATACATTCACTCCACAGTCACTCATGATGGTTGTACGCTACTTGCATAACCACAGCTGTCCTGGGGAAGTCTGACAGAAGCGTGGTTGCCATTCTGCCCCTATGGCCTCGCTGACCACCGTCAAACATCAAACCACATCCAACCACATCAATTTATTTTAAAGTAACATACTGCCTCTCACTCTTGGTGGAGTGTTTCACTTGCTTCACGTCTGTACAGGGAGCGTGTGTTTAGCTCCCACTCAGTGACAGTGTGAAATGTGAGTGTGAAAGTGTGGCTGGCTCTATAGTATGTGCAGTGTTATTGCCTGCCAACCGGTCCAGGGTGAAGTCTGCCTTTCGCCTGAAGTCAGCTAAATTAGGCTCACTGTGACCCAGTACTGCCTGAACATTTTACAAATCCCATCTGTGAAAATTCAACACAAGAATATCCATCCATCCATTCATCCATTTTCTGTTCCGCTTTATCCTCACTAGGGTCGTGGGCGTGCTGGAGCCCATCTCAGCTATCTTCGGGCGAGGGGCGGGGTGCACCCCGAATTGATCGCCAGCTAATCGCAGGCCACATATAAACAAACTACCATTGGCAACCACATTCACACCTAGGGGCAATTTAGAGTCTTCACTCAACCTACCACTCATGTTTTTGGGATGTGGGAGGAAACCGGAGTACCCAGAGAAACCCCACGCAGGCATGGGGAGAACATGCAAACTTCACAGAGGTGGGGCTGGGATTTGAACCCCGGTCGTCAGAATTATGAGGCAGATGTTCTAAACAGTCTTCCACCATGCTGCCACAAAAGAATATAATAAAATAAATAAATAAAAAATAGCTCTATTCCATGTAAAAAATAAACAAATTAAAAAAACACTAATAAAAAGAACCTACAGTGGCATGGAAGTGCAAAACAGGATAACAAATTGTGAAACACTTCAACATTTCAGAAAACACAAGAGCAAAACATGAAACACTAACATTTCAGAAAACAAATTAACAAAACACAAAACACTAACATTTCAAGAACCACAAAAACAAAACACAAAACACTTTAACATTTCAGGAAACACTAAGACAAAAGCAGAAACACATTTACAAAAAGACGAAGGACACCCGGAAAGGGAGGGGCCCATTTCACAGACATTCTTGGAAATCCCACGGCTGTTCTCAGCAAGACCCGCCCCGCTTCAACATGATTGGCTCCTGCAACGCGGCAAGGGTAGGGCTACGCAGATGGAATGTGATGTCCATCCCAAATAGCGATTGGATATATTGACGCCCTGAACAGCAAGCCTGTTTAGGAGTTTAAAGCTGTGTATACAATATATTGTACTTGATAACATTTCTTAAACCATAAAAAGATAGATTAAGTGTTAAGGAAGAGACAGGTTGCTAAAGAGAGAGGATGCTGGTGAGGACTAAAGGGAAGGTGGAGAAAGAATTCCGGACGGCTTTGAAGAAATTATGGTCCACCATCCGGCGTCTCAGGAGGTGGAAGCAGTGCACCATCAACACTGTGTATAGTGGGGATGGGGTGCTGCTGACCTCGACTCATGACGTTGTGAGTCAGTGGGGAGAATACTTCGAAGACCTCCTCATTGTCACCGACACGCCTTCCCACGAGGAAGCAGAATCTGGGTTCTTTGAG